>NC_045806.1:56854378-56957615 GCF_009873245.2 Balaenoptera musculus | reverse complement strand
ATTCTCAACTTTATTGGCATAAAGTTGTTCAGATATCTTCTTGGTAACTTCTACCTTCTCTCTTTTTGTTGTCTTACCAGAGATTTGTTCATTTTATTAGGATTTTGAAAGAACAAAGTTTTGGCTTTGTACATCCTTTCTATTGTATGTTTGCTTTATATTTCAGCAATTTCTGCTAGTATCTTTATTGTTTTCTTCTTTATACTTTCTTTGGATTTATCTTGCAAGTCTTTTTCTAACTTCTTAAGATGGATCCTTAGCTTATTAATTTACAGTGTTCTTCTCAAAATATATTTATTACCTAATGTATTTAATACATTTTCATCTAAGTGCTGCTTTAGCTGTAGCCCATGATATTTTAAGTAAATTTTTATTGATGTATAACCTATAGAGAGAAAAACACACAAGTTATAAGTGTATGGCCTAATGAATTATCACAAAGTGAACAAACTGATGTAGCCACTACCCAGAGAATAATTAGAACATTAACAGCATCCCTGAATATTGCTCATACCTAGTTTACAAGTTTTGATATGTAGTATCTTTGCTTTACTATTGAAAATATTTTTCAGTTCTTATAGTTTCTTCTTTAACCCATGAATTACGTAAAAATGGTATATATAAATTTTGAAAAACATGGGGATTTTCTTGGTATCTATTTGGTGATTCATTTGTACTTTAATTGCATTGTAATTGATCTTGGACCTTTGAAATAGGTTGAGATTTGCTATGAGTATGTTTCATTTTTTAAAATATTCTGTGTATTCTTGATAGAAATGTGTTCTCTGCAGTTATAGGGGAGATAGATAGATAAAGTTTATTGTTCATTTCGTTTGAATCTTCTATATCCAAATTTTGTGTGATTACTCTATCAATTACGGAGGTGAAGTATTAAAATGTCCTCTTGAAATTATGAATTTCTGCATTTCTCCATCTAATTTTGTCTTTTTTGTGTTATATATCTAAGACTGTACTTTTCATGCATACAGATTTAGCACTGTAATATATTCTCATTAATTACAGTTTTTATTGGTATGAAATAATCCTCTCTATTTCTAGTATTGCTTTTTGCCTTAATGTCATTTCTGTCTGATATTAATACGTCCACACTAGCTTTCTTTGATTAGTATTTTCCAGGTGTATCTTCCTTAATCCTTTTACTTTTAACCTTTCTGTATCCTTATGTTTTAGGTATGCAAGTTGTGAATAGCATATAGTTCAGTATTTTTAACCCAGTCTTGACCACTTTTGTTTTTTAGCTGGAGCACTTACTTCTTATACATTTAATGTGATAATTGATGTATTTGAGGTTAAATATACATCTGTGTGCTTTATATTTGTCACCTCCATCCTGTTTCTTTCTTTCCTTTAGTGCTTTCTTTAGAAACATTTTTAAAAATTAATAGACGTTACTTTTAGATTTATAGGAAAACTGAGTGGAAAGTAGAGTTCTCATATACTTCCTTACCACCACCACCCCTGCACATACTCAGTTTCTCCTATGTTAACATCCTGCATTAGTGTGGTATATTTGTTAAAACATTGAGCCAATACTGATATTTTATTTTGAACTAAGGTCCATAGATTACATTAGGGTTCGCTCTTTGTATTGTACATCCTATGGGTCTTGACAAATGTTTAATGATATCCGTGTACCATTACTGTATCTTAGAGAATACTTTCAATCCCCTGTGCTTCCCTATTCATCCCTTGTTCCCTCCCACTGAACTCCTGGCAACCACAGGTTGTTTTACTTTTGCCATAGTTTTGCTTTTTCCAGAATGTCGTATAGTTGGAAACATAGAGGATGTAGACTTTGCAGACTGGTTTCTTTCCCCTAGCAATAAGCATTTAAGATTCCTCCGTGTCTTTTCATGGCTTCATAGTTCATTTCTTGTATCACCAAATAATATTGTAAGGAATCACTACAGTTTGTTTGACCATTCACTTATTGAAGGGCATCTCTTTTTATCCAGCTTTATTGAAATATAATTAACATATCATATTGTATAAGTTTAAGGTGTACAACTCAATTTGATACACACACATATTGTGAAATGATTACCACAATAAAGTTAGATAATACATCCATCACCTTTTTATTGTGGTGAAAAACACTTAAGACCTACTCTCTTAGCAGCATTCGAATATATAATACAGTATTGTTAACTACAGTCACCATGCTATATATTAGATCTCCAGGACCTATTCATTTTATAATTGGAAGTTTATACGTTTGACCAACTGTTCATTTCCTTCATCCCCCAGCCTGTGGCAACCACCACTCTACTCTCTTTTTCTATGAGTTCGGCTTTTTGTAGATTCCACATGTGAGATCATACAGTATTTGTCTTTCCCTGTCTGACTTATTTCTCTGAACATAATGCCCTCAAGGTCCATCCATGTTGCCACAGATGGCAGGATTTCCTTCTTTTTTTATGGCAGAATATTTCATTGTATATATACCACACTTTCTTCATCCATTCATCTGTTGTTTCCATGTCTTGACTATTGTGAATAATGCTGCTATGAACATAGGGGTGCAGATATCTCTTCAAGATAGTGATTTCATTTCCTTTGTATATATGCCCAGACGTGGAATTGCTGAATCACGTGTGGCTCTATTTTTAATTTTTTGAGGAAGCTCCATACCTTTTTTCATAGTGGCTGCACCAATTTACCTTCCCACCAGCAGTGTACTAGAGTTCTTTTTTCTCCACACCCTCCCTAACACTTGTTATCTGTTGTCTTTTTGATAGTAGCCATTCTGACAGGTGTGAGATGATACCTTATTGTTTTGATTTTCATTTTCCTGATGATTAGTGATGTGGAGCATCTTTTCATGTATTTGTTGGTCATTTGGATATCTTCTTTGGAAAAATGTCTGTTAGGTCCTCTGCCCATTCATTAATCTGATTATTTGGGGTTTTGCTATTGAGTTATACAAGTTCCTTATGTATTTTGGATAGTAGCCCTTTATCAGATTTATAGTTTGAAAATATTTTCTCCCATTCCATAGGTTGCTTCTTCATTTTGTTAATTGATTCTTTTGCTGTGCAGATGCTTTTTAGTTTGATATAGTACTACTTGTTTACTTTCACTTTTGTTGCTTCTGCTTTTGATGTTATATTAAAAAGTCATTGTTAAGGTCAATGTCAAGGAGCTTTTCCCCTATGTTTTCTTCTAGGAGTTTTACAATTTCAGCTCTTACACTTAAATCTTTAATCCATTTTGTGTTAATTTTTCTGAGTTGTATAAGACAGGGATCCAATTTCATTCTTTTGTGAGTGAACACCATTTTTTTTAACACCTTTATTGGAGTATAATTGCTTTACAGTGTTGTGTTAGTTTCTGCCGTATAACAAAGTGAATCAGCTATATGTATACATATATTCCTATATTCCCTCCCTCTTGCTTCTTCCTCCCACCCTCCCTATCCCACCCCTCTAGGTGGTCACAAAGCACCGAGCTGATCTCCCTGTGCTATGCAGCTCCTTCCCACTAGCTATCTATTTTACATTTGGTAGTATTTATAAGTCCATGCCACTCTCTCACTTCATCCCAGCTTACCCTTTCCCCTCCACATGTCCTCAAGTCCATTCTCTATGTCTGCATCTTTATTTCTGTCCTGCCTCTAGGTTCTTCAGAACCTTTTATTTTTTTAAGATTCCATGTATATGTGTTACCATACGGTATTTGTTTTTCCCTTTCTGACTTACTTCACTCTGTATGACAAACTCTACGTCCATCCACCTCACTACAGATAACTCAATTTTGTTTTTCTTTTTATGGCTGAGCAATATTCCATTATATATATGTGCCACATCTTCCTTATCCATTCATATTTTGATGGACACTTACTTTGCTTCCATGCCCTGGCTGTTGTAAATAGTACTGCAATAAACATTGTGGTACATGTCTCTTTTTGAATTATGGTTTTCCCAGGGTATATGCCCAGGAGTGGGATTGCTGGGTCGTATGGTAGTTCTATTTTTAGTTTTTTAAGGAACCTCCATACGGTTCTCCATAGTGTCTGTATCAATTTACATTCCCACCAACAGTGCAAGAGGGTTCCCTTTTCTCCACACCCTCTCCAGCATTTATTGTTTGTAGATTTTTTGATGATGACCATTCTGACCGGTGTGAGGTGATACCTCATTGTAGTTTTGATTTGCATTTCTCTAATGATTAGTGATGTTGAGCATCCTTTCATGTGTTTGTTGGCAATCTGTATATCTTCTTTGAAAAATGTCTATTTAGGTCTTCTGCCCATTTTTGGATTGGGTTGTTTGTTGTTTTGATATTGGGCTGCATGAACTGCTTGAATATTTTGGAGATTAATCCTTTGTCCATTGATTTGCTTGAAAATATTTTCTCCCATTCTGAGGGTTGTCTTTTGGTCTTGTTTATGGTTTCCTTTGCTGTGCAAAAGCTTTTAAGTTTCATTAGGTCCCATTTGTTTATTTTTGTTTTTATTTCCATTTCTCTAGGAGGTGGGTCAAAAAGGATCTTGGTATGGTTTATGTCATAGAGTGTTCTGCCTATGTTTTGCTCTAAGAGTTTGAGAGTGTCTGGCCTTACATTTAGGTCTTTAATCCATTTTGAGTTTATTTTTGTGTATGGTGTTAGGAAGTTTTCTAATTTCATTCTTTTACATGTATCTGTCCAGTTTTCCCAGCACCACTTATTGAAGAGGCTGTCTTTTCTCCATTGTATATTCTTGCCTCCTTTATCAAAGATAAGGTGACCATATGTGCATGGGTTTATCTCTGGGCTTTTATCCTGTTTCATTGATCTGTATTTCTGTTTTTGTGCCAATACTGTACTGTCTTGATTACTGTAGCTTTGTAGTATCATCTGAAGTCTGGAGTCTGATTCCTCCAGCTCCGTTTTTCTTTCTCAAGATTGCTTTGGCTATTCGGGGTCTTTTGTGTTTCCATACAAAATGTGAAATTTTTTGTTCTAGTTCTGTGAAAAATGCCATTGGTAGTTTGATAGGGATTGCATTGAATCTGTAGATTGCTTTGGGTAGTATAGTCATTTTCACAATGTAGATTCTTCGAATCCAAGAACATGGTATATCTCTCCATCTGTTTGTATTATCTTTGATATCTTTTATCAGTGTCTTATAATTTTCTGCATACAGGTCTTTTGTCTCCTTAGGTAGGTTTATTCCTAGGTATTTTTTTTCTTTTTGTTGCAATGGTAAATGAGAGTGTTTCCTTAATTTTGCTTTCATATTTTTCATCCTTAGTATATAGGAGTGCAAGAGATTTCTGTGCATTAATTTTGTATCCTGCTACTTTACCAAATTCATTGGTTAGCTCTCGTAGTTTTCTGGTAGCATCTTTAGGATTCTCTATGTATAGTATCATGTCATCTGCAAACAGTGACAGCTTTACTTCTTCTTTTCCGATTTAGGTTCCTTTTATTTCTTTTTCTTCTCTGAGTGCTGTGGCTAAACTTGCAAAACTATGTTGAATAATAGTGGTGAGAGTGGACAACCTTGTCTTGTTTCTGGTCTTAGAGGAAATGCTTTCAGTTTTTCACCATTGAGAGCAATGTTGTCTGTGGGTTTGTCATATTGCCTTTATTATGTTGAGGTAAGTTCTCTCTATGCCTACTTTCTGGAGAGTTTTTATCATAAATGGGTGTTGAATTTTGTTGAAAGCTTTTTCTGCATCTATCGAGATGATCATATGTTTTTTATCCTTCAGTTTGTTAATATGGTGTATCACATTGATTGATTTGCGTATATTGAAGAATCCTTGCATTCCTGGGATAAACCCCACTTCATCATGGTGTATGATTCTTCTAATGTGTTGTTGGATTCTGTTTGCTAGTATTTGGTTGAGGATTTTTTCATCTATGTTCATCAGTGATACTGGCCTGTAGTTTTCTTTTTTTGTCACATCTTTGTCTGGTTTTTGTATCAGGGTGATGGTGGCCTCATAGAATGACTTTGGGAGTGATGAACACCATTTATTAAGAAGAATATTTTCCCCCACGGAGGGCTCCCTTATCAAATAATTGACCATCTATGCCTGGGTTTATTTCTGGGCTCTCAATTCTTTTCCTTTTGTCTATGTGTCTGTTTTTATACCAATACCATACCGTTTTGATTACTGTAGCTTTGTAATATAGTTTGAAATCAGTGATGCCTTTATCTTTCTTTGTCTTTCTCAAAATTGACTTTTTGGGTCATTTGTGTTTCCACAGGAATTTCAAGATGGTTCTTTTCTACTTCTGTACAATATGCCATTGGAATTTTGATAGGATTTGAATTGAATCTAGATATCTTTGGATAGATGGACAGTTTAACAATATTAATTCTTCAGATGTATGATGGGTATCTTTCCATATATAGGTGTCTTCTTCAGTTTCTTTTATCAATCTCTTGTAGTTTTAAGTGTACAGAAATTTCACCTCCTTGGTTAAGTTTGTTTCTTTAAATTTATTGTTTTTAATGTTATTGTAAATGGGATTGTTTTCTTTATTTCTATAACATATTTCATTGTTAGTATATAGAAACACAACTGATTTTTGTATGTAGATTTTATACCCTGCAACCTCACTGAATTTGTTTATTTTAGTAGTTCTTTTGGTGGAGTCTTTAGGGTTTTCTATATATAAGATCCTGTCATCTGAAAACAGAGGCAATCTTTCTTCTTCCTTTCCAATTTGGATGCTTTTCTTTTTCTTTTTCTTTTTTGCCTAATTGCTCTGGTTAGGACTTAAAGTGCTATGTTGAAAACTCACCTCCTTTCAAGAAAACATCAAAATCACAACTAACTGCTGAACAACCATCAACAAGAAAAACTGGAACCTACCAAAAAAGATATTCTACATCCAGAGACAAAGAAGAAGCCACAGTGGGATAGTAGGAGGGGCACTTTTGCTATATAATCAAATCCCATACCTACTGGGTGGGCGACCCACAAACTGGGAAATAATCATATTGCAGAGGTTCTCCCAGAGGAGTAAGAGTTCTGAGCCCCACATCAGGCTCCCCAGCCTGGGGGTCTAGCATTGGGAGGAAGAGTGCCCAGAACATTTGGCTTTTAAGGCTAGCAGGGCTTAAGTGCAGGAGCTGCACAGGACTGGGAGAAACAGAGACTCCACTCTGAGAGGGCACACAGAAGGTTTCATGTACACTGGGATCCAGGGCAAAGCAGTGACTCCATAGGAGCCTGGGCCAGACCTACCTGCGGATCTTGGAGGGTCTCCTGGGGAGGCGGGGATTGGTTGTGGCTCACTGTGGGGGCAGGGACACTGGTGGAAGAGTTCCCAGGGAATATTCATTGGTGTGAGCTCTCCCAGAGGTCGCCATTTTGTCACCGAGGCCTGGCCCTACCTTACAGCCTGCAGGCTCCAGTGCTAGTATGCCTCAGGACAAACATCCAACAGGGTGGGAATAAAGCTTCACCCATCAGCAGACAGGCTGCCTAAAATTGTCCTGAGCTCACAGCTGCCTCTAAAGACACCCCTTGACATGGCCCTGCCCACCAGAGGGACAAGACCAAGCTCCACCTACCAGTGGACAGGCACCAGTCCCTCCCACCAGGAAGCCTGCACAAGCTCCTGGACCAAACTCACTCAACAGATGGCAGACAACACCAGAAACAAGAGGAACTACAAACCTTTAGCCTGAGAAATGGAGATCGCAAGCACAGAAAGTTAGACAAAATTAGACGGCAGAGAATATATTCCAGAAGAAGAAACAAGATAAAACCCCAGAACAACAACTAAGTGAAGTGGAGATGGGCAATCTGCCTGAAAAAATATTCAGAGTTATGATAGTAAAGATGATCCAGGATCTCAGAAAAAGAATGGCGGCACAGGGAGATCAGCTCGGTGCTTTGTGACCACCTAGAGGGGTGGGATAGGGAGGGTAGGAGGGAGACACTAGAGGGAGGGAATATGGGGATATATGTATACATACAGCTGATTCATTTTGTTATACAGCAGAAACTAACACAACATTGTAAAGCAATTATACTCCAATAAAGGTGTCAAAAAAAAAGAAAAGAATGGCAGCACAGACCAAGAAGATATAAGATTCAAAGAACACACAGAGATAAATGATACAATAACTGAAATGAAGAATACACTAGAAGGAATCAGTAGCAGAATAAATGAGGCAGAAAAATGAATAAGTGAGCTGGAAGACAGATTGGTGGAAATTACTGCTGTGAAACAGAATTTAAAAAAAGAATGAAAAGAAATGAGGACAGTCTAAGAGACCTCTGGGGCAACACTAAACACACCAACATTTGCATTATAGGGGTCCCAGAAGGAGAAGAGAGAGAGAAAGAGCCTCAGAAACTATTTGAAGTGATAATAGCTGAAAACTTCCCTAACATGGGAAAGGAAACACTCAAGTCCAGGAAGCACAGAGAGTCCCATACGGGATAAACCCAAGGAGGAGCATGCCAAGACACATATTAATCAAATTGACAAAAATTAAACACAAATAGGAAATATTAAAAGCAACAAGGGAAAAAGCAACAAATAACATACAAGGGAATGCTCATATGGTTATATGCTGATTTTTCAGCCGAAACTCTGCAGGCCAAAAGGGAGTGGCATGATATATTTAAAGAGATGAAAGGGACAAACCTACAACCAAGAATGCTCTACCCAGCAATGCTCTCATTCACATTTTATGGAGACATCAAAAGCTTTATAGACAAGCAAAAGCTAAGAGAATTCAACGCCACCAAACCAGCTTTACAGCAAATGCTAAAGGAACTTCTCTAGGCAGAAAAGAAAGTGCCACAACTAGAAAAAAAAATATTATGAAAGGGAAAGCTCACTGGTAAAGGCAAACATACAGTAAAGGTAGGAAATCATCAACACACAAATATGATATCAAAATCAGCAATTGTGAGGAGGGATATTGGAAATGCATTTGAAATTAAGAGACCAGCAACTTAAAACAATCTGTGTGTGTGTGTGTATACTGGTATATCAAAACCTCATGGTAACCACAAACCAAAAATATACAATAGATACATACACAAAAAAGAAAGCAATCTAAACACAACTCTAAAGATACTCATCTAATCAGAAGAGAAGAGAACAAAAGAGGAAGAGAAGAAAAAATATTTACAAAAACAAATTCTAAACAATTAAAAAAATGGCAGTAAGAACATACATATTGATAATTACCTTAGATGTGAATGGATTAAATGCTCCAACCAAAGACATAGACTGGCTGAATGGATACAAAAACAAGACTTGTATATATGCTGTCTGCAAGAGACCCACTTCAGATCTAGGGACATGTACAGACTGATAGTGAGGGGATGAAAAAGTCATTCCATGGAAATGGAAATCAAAAGAAAGCTGGAGTAGCAATACTCATATAAGACAAAATAGACTTTAAAATAAAGACTGTTACAGGAGACAAAGAAGGACACTACATAATGATAAAGAGATCAATCCAAGAAGAAGATATAACAATCGTAAATATATAGGCACCCAATATAGGAACATCTCAATATATAAGGCAAATGTTAACATCCATAAAAGGAGAAATCAACAGTAATGCAATAATAGTGGGGACATTAACACCGGACTTACGTCAATGAACAAATCATCCAGACAGAAAATCAATAAGGAAACACAAGCCTTAAATGACACATGAGACCAGAGGGACTTAATTCATATTTATAGAATATTCCATCCGAAAGCAGCAGAATACACATTCTTCTCAAGTGCACATGGACATTCTCCAGGATAGATCACATGCTGGGCCACAAAGCAAACCTCAGTAAATTTAAGAAAATTGAAATCATATCAAGCATCTTTTCTGAGCACAATGCTATGAGATTAGAAATCAACTACAAGAAAAAAACTGTAAAAAACACAAACACATGGAAGCTAAACAACATGTTATGGAACAACCAATGGATCACTGAAGAAATCAAAGAGGTCATTTAAAAAATTACCTAGAGGCAAGTGAAAATGAAAACATGACGATCCAAAACCTTTGGGATGCAGCAAAAGCAGTTCTAAGAGGGAAGTTTATAGCAATACAGTCTTACCACAGGAAACAAGCAAAATCTCAAATAAATAACCTAACCTTACACCTAAAGCAACAAGATAAAGAGGAACAAACAAAACCCAAAGTTAGTAGAAGGAAAAAAAACCCATAAAGATGAGAGCAGAAAGAAATGAAATAGGGATGAAGAAAACAGTAGCAAAGATCAATGAAACTAAAATCTCGTTCTTTGAGAAGATAAACAAAATTGATAAACCTTTAGCCAGACTCATCAAGAAAAAATGGGAAAGGGCTCAAATCAATAAAATTAGAAGTGAAAAACGAGAAGTTACAACTGATGCCACAGAAACACAAAGGATAATAAGCAACTACTAGAAGCAACTATACACCCATAAAATGGACAACCTAGAAGAAATGGAAAAATTCTAAGAAAGGGACAATCTTCCCAGACTGAACCAGGAAGAAATAGAAATTATGAACAGACCAGTCACAAGTACTGAAATTGAAACTGTGATTTTAAAACTTCCAACAAACAAAAGTCCAGGACCAGATGGCTTCACAGGTGAATTCTATCCAACATTTAGAGGAGAGTTAACACCTGTCCTTCTGAAGTTATTCCAGAAAATTGCAGAGGAAGGAAGACTCCCAAACTCATTCTATGAGGCCACCATCATCCTAATACCAAAACCAGACAAAGATACCACAATAAAAGAAAATTATAGGGCAATATCACTGATGAACATAGATGCAAAAATACTCAACAAAATACTAGCAAACAGAATCCAACAATACATTAAAAGGATCATACACCCCAATCAAGTGAGTTTTATCCCAGGGACACAAGGATTTTTCAATATCTGCAAATCAGTGTGATACACCACATTAACAAATTGAAGAATAAAAAGCATATGATCATCTCAATAGATGCAGAAAAAGCTTTTCACAAAATTCAACACCAATTCTTTTTTTGTTTTTTTTTTAATTAATTAATTATTTATTTTTGGCTGTGTTGGGTCTTCGTTTCTGTGCGAGGGCTTTCTCTAGTTGCGGCAAGCGGGGGCCACTCTTCATCACAGTGCGTGAGCCTCTCACTCTTGCGGCCTCTCGTTGCGGAGCACGGGCCCCAGACGCGCAGGCTCAGTAGTTGTGGCTCACGGGCCTAGTTGCTCCGCAGCATGTGGGATCTTCCCAGACCAGGGCTCGAACCCGTGTCCCCTGCATTGGCAGGCAGATTCTCCACCACTGCGCCACCAGGGAAGCCCCAACACCAATTCTTGATAAAAACTCTCCAGAAAGTGGGCATAGAGGGAGCCTACCTCAACATAATAAAGGCCTTTATGAAAAACCCACAGCTAATATCATACTCAACAGTAAAAAGCTGAAAGCATTTCCTCTAAGATCGGGAACAAGACAAGGATATCTACTGTCACCACTTTTATTCCTCATAGTTTTGGAAGTCCTAGCCATGGCAATCAGGGAAGGAAAAGAAATAAAAGGAATCCAAATCGGAAAAGAAGAAGTAAAACCATCACTGTTTGCAAATGACATGATACTATACATAGAAAATCCTAAAGATGCTACTGGAAAACTACTAGAGCTCATCAATGAATTCGGTGAGGTTGCAGAATACAAAATTAATACACAGAAATCTGTTGCATTTCTATACACTAACAACAAAAGTTCAGAAGGAGATATTAAGGAAACAATCCCATTTACCATCACAACAATAAGAATAAAATACCTAGGAATAAACGTACCTAAGGAGGCAAAAGACCTGTACTCTGAAGACTATAAGACACTGATAAAAGAAATCAAAAATGACAAACCAGATGGAAAGATATACCATGTTCTTGGATTGGAAGAATCAACATTGTGAAAATGACTATACTACCCAAAGCAATCTGCAGATTCAATGCAATCCCTATCAAATTACCAATGGCCTTTTTACTAGAACTAGAACAAAAGAATTTTACAATTTGTATGGAAACACAAAAGACCCTGAATAGCCAAAGCAATCTTGAGAAAGGAAAACGGAGCTGGAGGAATTAGGCTCCCTGACTTTAGACTATACTAGCAAAGCTACAGTGATCAAGACAATATGGTACTGGCACAAAAATAGAAATATAGATCAATGGAACAGGATTGAAAGCCCATAAATAAACCCACACACCTACGGTCACCTAAACTATGACAAAGGAGGCAAAAATATACAACGGAGAAAAGACAGTCTCTTCAGTAAGTGGTGCTGGGAAAACTGTACAGCTACATGGAAAAGAATGAAATTAGAACATTCTCTAACACCACACACAAAAATAAACTCAATAGATTACGGTAAGTCCCTTACATATGAACCTTCAGGTTGCCAGCTTTCAAAGATGCGAACATGTGTTTGCATGTCCAATCACATTAAGTTAGTTCACATGTCTGGTGTACATTGTCACATGTGTGTATCCTCTACAAGTTGTGCTTTTGTGTACTCTACTGTACCATGCTGTATAGAGTACAGTAGTACAGTATATTTCAAGCCCAGGATGTCTGGAAGCAAGTGTAAAAGCAGCAATGATGTAGCTGGTACTGCTAAGAAGTGCCAAGCAATAACGATGGAAGCAAAAGTGAAAACAATTGAGAGAGTGGAGCGAGGCAAAAAGATGGTAGATGTCGCTCGTTCTTATAACATGAGTCATTCAACCATCGGCACAATTCTAAAGAACAAGGACAAGATCATGGAACATGTGAAGTCCGCTGTGCCGATGATGTCGACAGTAATATCGAAGAAGTGTGTAAAAGTGATGGAGGAGATGGAGAAACTTCTCAGTGTGTGGATGCAGGATCAGCATCAGCGTCGAGTCCCGTTCAGCTTAATGCTGATTCAAGAGAAAGCTAAAAGCCTTCAAGAGAAACCTAAAAGACTTGAAAAAGAAACGTGGCGAAGAATCAGAGGGAGCATCTTTTAACGCCAGCCATGGGTGGTTTCATCGGTTCAAGGCTAGAGCCAACCTTCACAACGTAAAAGTAAGTGGCGAGGCAGCGAGTGCTGCCTGGGAATTTCCTGAAACACTTTGAGAAATTATTGATGAAGGCACGTATTTACCTGAGCAGGGTTTTAATGTGGATGAGATAGGACTGTACTGGAAGAGGATGCCAGACCAAAGTTACATCAGTAAGAAGGAAAAGTTGATGCCCGGCTATAAAGCAGCAAAGGATAGGCTAACTCTGTTTGTTGGCAATGCTTCTGGTGATCTGAAGCTGAAGCCTTCCTTAGTTTATCATTCAGAGAACCCAAAAGCCCTTGAAAACATAGCCAAGGGCTCTCTTCCTGTTGTGTGGAAGAGTAACCCCAAAGCCTGGATTACACAGGCCATTTTCCAGGACTGGTTTTTCCACCACTTTATCGTGGAGGTAGAGAAATATTGCTTTGAGAAAGACGTCCCATTCAACATTCTTTTGCTGCTCGACAGTGCTCCAGGCCACTCCCCATTCATGGACGACTTTCATCCCAACGTCAGAGTAGTGCATCTGCCACTGAATACTATTGAGTACATTGCTCATCCAACCTTTGGACCAGGGAGTTATAGCGACTTTCAAGAAATATCATTTACGTCACACTTTTCATCAGACAGTAAAGGTTAGTGATGAATCAGGAACAACCTTGTGACAATTTTGGAAGGGCTATAACATCTATAAGGCCATAAAAAACATTGACTTTTCTTGACGTAAGGTTACGGCCGTCACCATGAATGGGGTTTGGAAGAACCTTTGGCCGCAGTTTGTTCACAATTTTTGTGGATTTGAGAATGTGGATGAGGAGTCCAAGGAGGTCTTCAGCAACTTAGTGACCCTCAGCAAGAAGCTGGAGCTAGATCTGCAAGAGGACAGCTTCACTGAACTCCTTGCTGTGCAACGTGAGGAGCTTACTAATGAAGGCCTGATGGAATTGGAGGCCCAGAGAAAGGACGAGGAGAGACAAGAGGAAGAAAAAGTAACTGAAGAACCAAAGAAATTAATGATGCAGGAAATGGCAAGGGGGTTTTCTTTATTTGAGAAGGCACTGTTAGTTTTTGAGGCACAGGACCCGAGCGTAGAACAGTACCCAAAGGTTACAGCAGCCATTCAGAATGCCATCCAGTGCTACCATGTAATCTATGATGAGAAGAAAAGAGCTACTACCCAGACATCACTGGATTGTTTTTTCAAGAGAGTAGATAGAATTGAATCCAGCAAGGAACCAGAACCTGTGCCATCAGTGTCAGGCATGAGTGAAATTGCAGCTTGCCCTCCATCACCTATGGCTGATGATCCTTCAGCTCTACCATCTCCCACCTCCCCTCCCTCCTCCAGTCAGTAACTCTTTTTGCCTGTTCACTTGATGCCAGCCCCTGTATGCCAGCTGTTGTAGTGTACTACTGTACTTTTCAGGGTAGTGTACTATAAGATTAAAATGTTTTATTTTTTGTGTTTGCTTGTTTTTATGTATTATTTGTGTGGAAAGTATTATAAATCTATTACAGTACAGTACTATATAGCCGATTTTGTTACTTGGGTACCTAGGCTAACTTTGTTGGACTTAGAAACAAATTGAACTTAGGAACGTGCTCTTGCAATGGAACTTGTTCGTATGTAGGGGACCTACTGTAACGATCTAAATGTAAGACCAGATACTATAAAACTCTTAGAGGAAAACATAGGCAGAACACTCTGACATAAATTGCAGCAATATCTTTTTGGATCCACCCCTAGAGTAATGAAAATAAAAACAAAAATAAACAAATGGGACCTAATTAAACTTAAAAACTTTTGCACAGTAAAGGAAACCATCAACAAAATGAAAAGACAACCACAGAATGGGAGAAAATATTTGCAAACAAAGTGACCAACAGGGGATTAATGTCCAAAATGTACAAATAGCTCATGCAGCTCAATAACAAAAAAAAACCAGACAACCCAATCAAAAAAGGGGCAGAAGACCTAAATAGACATTTCTCCAAAGAAGACATACAGATGGCCAAAAAGCACATGAAAAGATGCTCAACATCACTAATTACTAGAGAAATGCAAATCAGAAGTACAATGAGGTATCATCTCACACCTGTCAGAATGGCCATCATCAAAAAGCCACAAACAACAAATGATGGAGAGGGTGTGGAGAAAAGGGAACACTCCTACACTCTTGGTGGGAATATAAATTGATACAACCACTATGGAGAACAGTATGGAGTTTCCTTAAAAAACTAAAAATAGAACTACCATATGATCTAGCAGTCCCACTCCTGGGCATATATCTGGAGAAAACCATAATTTGAAAAGATACCTGCACCCCCATATTCATTGCAGCACTATTTACAACAGCCAAGACATGGAAGGAACCTAAATGTCCATCGACAGAGGAATGGATATAGGCATGTGGTACATATGTACAGTGGAGTATTACTCAGCCATAAAAAAGAGTGAAATAATGCCATCCATGTTGCAGCAACATGGATGGACCTAGAGATGATCATACTAAGTGAACTAAGAGAAAGACAAATATCATATGAGATCACTTATATGTGGAATCTAAAAAGATGATACAAATGAACTTATTTACAAAACAGAAACCAACTCACAGACTTTGAAAACAAACTTATGGTTTTCAAAGGGGAAAGGTGGGGGAAGG
Organism: Balaenoptera musculus; assembly: GCF_009873245.2. Classification (NCBI taxonomy): domain Eukaryota; kingdom Metazoa; phylum Chordata; class Mammalia; order Artiodactyla; family Balaenopteridae; genus Balaenoptera; species Balaenoptera musculus. The sequence continues at coordinate 56,941,956 of NC_045806.1, read as the reverse complement.
TATAAATTAGGAGTTTGGGATTAATATATGCACACTACTATATATAAAATAGATAATCAACAAGGACCTACTGTATAGCACAGGGAGCTCTACTCAATATTCTCTAATCATCTATATGGGAAAAGAATCTGAAGAAGAATGGATATATGTATATGTATAATTGAACCACTGTGCTGTACACCTGAAACTAACAACACATTGTAAAATCAACTATACCCCAATATAAAATAAAAATTAAATTGAATAAAAAGAACTTAAAAACAAAATTTAAAAATAAATTACTTAGGTCTAAAAAAAAGTACTATGTTGAATAGAAGTTGTGAGAATGAACATCCTTGTCTTGTTCCTGAGTTTAGAGGAAAACCTTTCACATTTCACCACTGAGTATGTTGTTAGCTGTTGTTTTGTCATATGGCCTTTGTTATTTTGAGATATGTTCCTTTTATACCCAGTTTTTTGAGAGCTTTTGTTATGAAAGAGTGTTGAATTTTGTCATATGCTTTATCTGTATCTATTGAGAGAATCATAGTATTTTTATCTTTCATTCTATTACTGTAATGCATTATTTTTATTGATTTGTGTATGTTGAACCATCTTTGCATCCCAGGAATAAATCCCACTTGATCATGGTGTATGATCTTTTTAATGGGCTGTAGAATTCTGTTTGCTAGTATTTTGTTGAGAATGTTTGCATCTATATTCATCGGGGGTGTTGGCCTGTTGCTTTTTTCTTGTGGTATTTTTATCTGGCTTTGGTATCAGGGTAATGCTGGCCTCGTGATATGAGTTTTGGTGTGTTCCCTCTTCAATTGGAAGACTTTGAGAAAGATTGGCATTAATTCTTCTTCAAATGTTTGATATAAATCACCCCTAAAACCATCTGGTCCTGGTATTTTCTTTGTTGGACCATTTTTGATTACTGATTCAGCCTCCTTACTCATTATTGGTCTGTTCTGATTTTCTGTTTCTTCCTGATTCAGTCTTAGTGGGTTGTCTGTTTAACTTAGTTTCATTAATTTTTTTTCTGTTATCTTTCTAGTCTCTATTTCATTTATTTCTGCTCTAATCTTTAATTCCCTCCTGCTAAATTTGGGCTTAGTTTTTTCTTTATAGTTCCTTGAGAATTAAAGTTAGGTTGTTTATTTGAGATCTTTTCTTAATGTAGGCATTTATTGCTATAAACTCCCTTCTTAGAACTATCTTTGCTGCATTCCCTAAGTTTTGATATGTTTTCTTTGTTGTTTTTGTTCTCAAAATACTTTCTAATTTACCTTTTGATTTCTTCTTTGATCCATTGATTATTCAGGAGTGTGTTGTTTAATTTCTATGCATTTGTAAATTTTTCATTTTTCTTCATGTTATTTTTTTCTAGTTTCATGCCATTGCAGTGGGAAAAGATACTTGATATGATTACAATCTTCTTAAATTTGTTAAGGCTTGCTTTCTGGCCCAACATATGATTTATCCTAGAATATGTTCCATGTGTATGTGAGAGGAATATATATTCTGGTGCTGTTGAATGGAATGTTCTGTATGTGTCTATTAGGTCAATTTTGTCTATAGTGTTAGGTCCACTATTGATTAATTTTCTGTTTGGATACCTATGTATTGTTGAAAGTGGGTTTTGAAATGTTCCCTACTGTTATTTATTTCTATTACTCCCTTCAGTTCAGTTAATGTTTGCTTTAAATATTTAGGTGCTCTAGTGTTGAATGTGTATGTATATACAATTGTTATATCCTCTTGATGAATTGACCCCTTTGTCACTATATGGTGTCCTTCTTTGTCTCTTGTGACCGATTTTGACTAAAGTCTATTTTGTCTGATAAGTATAGCCACTCTTGCTCTCTTTTTGTTACCATTTGCATGGAATATCTTTTTCCATCCCTTCACTTTCAGCTTATGTGTGTCCTTAAAGCTAAAGTTAGTCTCTTGTAGATAGCACATTGTTGGATCTTGTTTTTGTTTGTTTTTTATCCATTTAGCCACTCTGTGTCTTTGATTGGATAGTTTAGTCCATTTACATTTAAATATTGATAGTTAAGGGCTTACTATTCCCATCTTGTTAATTGTTTGAGTTTTTAGTTCCTTTCTTCCTCTCTTGCTTTTTTCCTTTTTGATTTATTTTTATAATGGTGTGTCCTAATTCCTTTATCATATATGTGTTTTGCAAATATTTTCTCCCATTGTGTGGCTTGCCTTTTCATTCTCTTAACAGTGTCTTTCACAGAGCAGAAGTTTCTAATTTTAATGAAGTCCAGCTTCTTTTTTCTTTCATGAATTATGCTTTCAATGTTGTTTAAAAAGTCATCAGTAAACCAAATGTCACTTAGTTTTCTCCTATGTTACCTCTAAGAGTTCTGTAGTTTGAGGTCTTACATTTAGATTTACAATTATTTTTGAATTAATTTTTGTGAAAGGTTTAAGGTCTGTGCTCAGATTTTTTTTCTTTTTTACATGTGGATGTCCAGTCGTTCCAGCACCAATCGTTTTAAAAAGACTATCCTCATTTTTTTGTACTTCCTGGTTTTCCCCTTCTACTAGTGTGGAAATTAATTACTGTTTCTATTCTTTTAATAATTGTCCTAAAAGAATAGAATCCTTACTTAACTGTCCACCATGTTTGTAGTCTCTCTCTGCTGCACTTTAGCTGCATATTTATTATGTCTTATCTTTCAGTTCACTAATTTTCTCTTCATCTGCTTATAACTTGCTATTAATAAGCCTATCCATTATGTTGCCATTTGGATTATTGTATCTTTCATTTCAAGTAGTTCCTTTTGCTCAAATCAGCAAGGTCACATTTTATAGTTTCTGTTTCTTATAAACTTGTGTGATGTGCAAAGTGTTTAACAACTGATATGGCTTGGGCAATAGTCAGAATGGATACCAGCTGGAAACAACCACTGTAACTGTATCAATATGTATTATTGAATATCAGCCTACTTATATACTTTTTGAGCATATCTTTTATTTCCTTAAACTTTGAAAACAGAGGTGTTTTATAGGCAGTTTTTGATACTTCTTTTATCTACATCCTGAGAATCTGTTTCTGCTGATTCTCATTTATGGTGTCTTGTTTCCTACTGTGCTTAATTTTTTTATGTTTCTACTCAAGATTCTTGAAAAATTATTTATGGAAATACTTTGAAGCCTAAGATGAAGGTGTCTTCCCCCAGAGAGGATTTACATTTGCTTCTTCCTATGTTCGGGACCAATGAAAACTAAATTCATAGCTTGACATCTTTTGGCCTCCCATATAATGTAATTTGGGGCTGTAAACACATGAGAAAGTCTGTTTGTATTACACTTTAGGGACTGGTTTTCCCTACCCCATTTTGTTGCATTCTTCTCAGAACCAAGGTATCTATCTTTCATTGCAGTCCCCTGAGGATGTGGATAAAAGTGGGTTTACTTCTGGTTTGCCCTTAGCCTAAGAGTGTGATCCCTTGAGCCTTGATGTCTATTTTCCTGACCTAGTAAGGTACATTAAAACTAAAGTTAACATTTGCCTAGGTTTACAAATGCCCACCAGGAAAAAAAAAAAGTAGCTTTAATTCTCCATTTACTTCTCTGGGACCTCACTTTTCCTTAGATACTGCTTGGTAATTGCTTTACTAGTCACTTGCTTTTGGAATTAAAAAAAATGTTATCCAACATTTTTGGTTGTTTTCAGTAGGAGGGTTGGTTTGACATATATAATGTGCCCTATTTTCAGAAGCAGAGTTCACTATTTCCATAGCATTTTAACAGAACAGTTCTTCAAAGATTTTTCTTAGATTCATGTCTTTTCATTATGAGTATCCCTCAGCCATTGTGACTATGTTAATAGTATTAGTAAAATATGGTAAGGTCTTCGTTATATGCTTTGTAAAAGAAACCCAATATTTCTTTTTTCAGGCTAAAGAGGCAGTGACAGAAGCTGAACGATGTGATCCTACAAATCTTTTCACTAAATTTTATGTATTCAAGATTGCAGTCCTAGAGGGCAACTCTGACAGAGGTAAAAATGTTATTTATGAGTTATATTTGACTGTTAACACAAAGAATAATCCTCTTTGACCATAATAGAGAAAAATAGCTTTTAAGACAATGGAGTTGAATATATATGCTAGCTTTCCTATGTAAAGATGATACAACCATACAAAAAGAAACTATGGAAGGTTGCATAAAAATAAAAGAACAGGGTTTGCCTATTGAAGGAGTAGGAACTAGGCAGATGTGGGGCAAGAATTGGGGGAAAGTCTTGTTCCTGTATACTTTTTTGTACTTTGTCATTTGAACCAGCCTATTAAAAATTAACTTTAAAAAACTGTGGGGGCAGGGAGAAATTATGATGCAGTCAGTTAAGAATTGTCATTAGAGAATGGAAGTCTCCAGGATACCTTTTGATTGTTTGCACTTATTTGGGAAGTTATTGGTGAGAGATTTGGCCCTGAAATGGAGTTTCTCTCCACAGGGTTGACAGTGGTACAGTTGCTCACATGAACCTTATCCCATTAGTGCTTTGTCCTTAAGTTAAGCGTAGTTTCCTAGCTAGTTGTCTGCACACACGTGTATCTTGACTTGGTCACAGATTTACCTGTGCTGTGATATTATTCCTGCTCAGCTCTGGGTAGCTGAGCAAATCCTGGAGCAATTTGAGCTTCAGACTGGTTGCCCTTTGTGAAGGGCACAAGTAGAGAAATTGAGAAGCTTGAGTTAATGGGTTCAAACAGAATTTATACTAGTCCAATTAAGCAACTATTTGTGAATACCTACTAAATGTGCAGTGGAGTCTGTTATTCACTTTGTAAGAAAAGGAAAGATGGTTTATTCTGCTTTGAAAAAGAAATGTTCCACGGTAGTAAAGTATATCTGTATATTAATTAAGGAGTAACAAATTGGAATCAGCTCTTTATCAAGGTTAATATTGCTGTTATGTCCATCATCAGGGTTTTCACTAGAGACTTCTGGGCATTTGTTTTTCTTGATATATTATGCTGAAGTATAGAAAAACTTGAAGCTTTTGCCAGTAGAAATGGCAAAAAAAATAACCCCACACAACCAGATTTCCTATTAAGGCTTTTTTTTTAACATTCTATTAAAATAAAATTATTTTACTTTTTAAGCATAGCATTAGCTCAATATTTTCATTTCTTCCCCAGTTATCTGTGTCCACTTTTTAGTCATGTTTACTGAAAATACATACAATAAAATTTACTGTTTAGTGTATGATTTTATAAGGTTTATTTATATTAGTAATTCTATGAGTTTTGACAGTGCTTACAGTCATGTAACCAGCACCACAATCAAGATATAGAACAAAAAATTAACTCAGGCCCCTTTGCTGTCACTCCTTCCCACCACTTCCAGCCCTGATTCCTACTAATCTCATTTCTATCCCTATAATTTTGCCTTTTCCAGAATGTCATATAAATGGAATCATATAGTATGAAGCTTTTTGAGCCTTCTTTCACTTAGCATAATACATTTGAAACTCATTCATACTGTTGTGTGTTCCCATAGTTTGTTCTTTTTTATTGCTAAGTAGTATTTCATAAGTATGGATGTACCAAAATTTATACATTTACCAGTTGAAGGATATTTGGATGGTTTCCAGTTTGGGTGATTATAAATAAAGGTGCTATAAACATCTGTTTACAGATTTTGTGTGATGACAAGATTTCACTTCTCTAGGGTAAATATCGAGGAATGGGTTTGCTGGGTTGTAAGTATATGTTTAACTTTGTTAGAAACTGCTGAACTCTTTTCTAAAGTGGCTATACAGTTTTATGTTCTAACTAGCTATGTATGAAAGTTCCAGTTGATCTACAGCCTTACCAGCACTTGGAATTGTCCATTGAAAAATTTCTTTAGCCATTCTAATAATGAGGTAGAGAGATAGTACTGTGATTATAATTAGCATTTCCGTAGTGTCCAATATTTGACATCCATATATCTTCTTTGGTGGAGTGTTTGTACAAATCTTTTGCCCAGTTTTCTATAAGGAACTCTGTGTTCTTATTGAGTTTCGAAGTTCTTTATATATTCTAGACACAAGTTATTTATCAGATATGTGTTTTACAAATTTTTATTTTCTTACCAGTGCATTTCATGACAAGTTTGATGAAGTCTAATTTATCTTTTTTCTTCTTTTATGGATTGTTTTTTTGGTATTGTATCTAAGAAATCTTTACCTAATCCATGGTCACAAAAAATTTTTCCTGTGTTTTCTTCAAGAAATTTTACAGTTTTAGGTTTAAGTTTGTGGGTAGTTCTGTGATCCATTTTGCATTAATTTTTTATATTTGACTTAAGGTATGGATTGAAGTTCATTTTTTTTGCACATGGTTACCTAATCATTCCAGCTTCATTTATTTAAAAATTCTGTCCTTTCCCAACTGATTGCCTTTGTACCTTTAAAGAAAATCAATTGTCATATGTGCATGGGTCTCTTTCTGGACTCTTCATTCTGTTCCACTGAACTACTCCTCTTTACCCCATTCCCACACTGTCTTGATTAATGTAGCTATGTAGTAAATTTGAAATCATGTAGTGTTAGTCCTCCAACTTTATTCTTCTCTTTCAAATTGTTTGGGCTATTCTAAGTCCTTTGTATATCTGTGAATTTTAAATAAGTTTTTCAGTTTCTACAAAAGTAAATATTGATTGGGATTACACTGACTCTATAGATCAGTTTGGAGAGAATTGACATCTTCCAGTCTGTGAACAAGTTATATTTAGGTCTTTAATTTCTCTCAGCAATCTTTTCTATCTTTCAACATATAAGTCTTGTGCACCTTTTGTCAGATTTATCGCTAAGTAGACCATATTTTATGCTATTTCAAATGGCATTTTTAAAAATCCTTCAGTTTCTGATTGTTCATCGCTAGTATGTAGAAATACAATTGACTTTTGTATATTGATCTTGTATCCTACAGACTTGCTAAACTCACTTATTAGTTCCAATAGCTTTCTTGTAGATGATTATGTTGTCTGTGAATAAAGACAATTTTACTACTTCCTGTCCAATCTGGGTACAGTTTTTCATGCCTTATTGTGCTTGTTAGAATCTCCAGTACAATTGGTAAAAAGCAGACATCCTTGACTTTTTCCTGATTTTAGAGGGAAAGCATCCAGTTTTCAATTATTAAGTATGATGTTAGCTGTAGGTTTTTCATAGATACCTTTTATCAGGTTGAGGAAGTTCCCTTCTGTTTCCAGTTTCCAGGGAGTTTTTAATCAGGAATGGATGTTGAATTTGGTCATATGATTTTTCTACATCTATTGAAATGATCAAGTTTTTAAAAATGTTTTTGGAGCACAGTTGATTTACAATGTTGTGTTAGTTTCAGGTGTACAGCAAAGTGAACCTGTTATACATATATCCACTCTTTTTTAGATTCTTTTCCCATATAGGCCATTACAGAGTATTGAGTAGAGTTCCCTGTGCTATACAGCAGGTCCTTACTAGTTATCTATTTTATATATAGTAGTGTGTGTATGTCAATCCCAGTCTTCCAATTTACCCCTCCCCCCCACCCCCGAACCATAAGTGTGTTTTCTACATCTGTAACTCTATTTCGGTTTTGTAGATAAGTTCATTTGTAACCTTTTTTTTTTAGATTCCACATAGAAGCGATATCATATGATATTTGTCTTTTACTTACTTCATTCAGTATGACAATCTCTAGGTCCATCCATGTTGCTGCCAATGGAATTATTTCATTCTTTTTTATGGCTGAGTAATATTCCATTGTATATATGTACCATATCTTCTTTATCCATTCCTCTGTTGATGGACATTTAGGTTGCTTCCATGTCCTGGCTGTTGTAAATAGTGCTGCAGTGAACATTGGGGTGCATGTATCTTTTCGAATTATGGTTTTCTACAGATATATGCCCAGGAGTGAGATTGCTGGATCATATGGTAGCTCTATTTTTAGTTTTTTAAGGAACCTGCATACTGTCCTCCATAGTGGCTGTACCAGTTTACATTCCCACCAAGAGTGTAGGAGGAGGGTTCCCTTTTCTCCACACCCTCTCCAGCATTTATAGTTTGTAGATTTTTTGATGATGGCCATTCTGACCAGTGTGAGGTGATACCTCACTGTAGTTTTGATTTGCATTTCTCTAATAATTAGTGATGTTGAGCATCCTTTCATGTGCTTTTTAGCCATCTGTATGTCTTCTTTGGAGAAATGTATATTTAGATCTTCTGCCCATTTTTTGACTGGGTTGTTTTTTTTTGATATTGAGCTGCATGAGCTATTTGTATCTTTTGGAGAGATTAATTTGTACTGGCACAGAAACAGAAATACACATCAGTGGAACAGGATAGAAAGTCCAGAGATAAACCCACACACCTATGGTCACCTAATCTATGACAAAGTAGGCAAGAATATACAATGGAGAAAAGACAGTCTCTTCAGTAAGTGGTGCTGGGAAAACTGGACAGCTATATGTAAAAGAATGAAATTAGAACACTCCCTAACACCATACAGAAAAATAAACTCAAAATGGATTAAAGACCTAAATATAAGGCTGGATACTATAAAACTCCTAGAGTAAAACATAGGCAGAACACTCTTTGACATAACTCACAGTAACATCTTTTTCGATCCACCTCCTAGAGTAATGAAAGTAAAAAACAAAAATGAACAACTGGGACCTAATTAAACTTAAAAGCTTTTGCACAGCAAAGGAAACCATAAACAAAACAAAAAGACAATCCTCAGAATGGGAGAAAACATTTGGAAATGAAATGATCAATTTTTTTTTAAAGTTTGTTAATATGGTCAGTTATATTGATTTTTTCAACATATAAACCAATGCTGCATTCCTGGGATAAGCTCCACTTAGTCATGATATGTTCTTTTTTAAAATATAATATTAGATTTGATTTGCTAACAGTTTGTTTAAGAATATTTTTACCTGTGTCCATGAGCGATACTGGTCTCTAATTTTCCTGTAATGTTTTTGGTTTTGCAATTAGGGTAATGCTTACTACATAGAATGAATTGGAAAATACACCCTCTTTTTCCATCTTCTAGAAGAATTTGTGTTGCTCGGTTGGTATTATTTCTTTATTAAATGTTTGCTAGAGTTCACAAATGAAGCCATCTGGGGCTGGAGTTTTCTTTATGAGAAGGTTTTTAATTATAAACTCAATTTCTTTAATAGACAATAGGTTTCTTCAGGTTATCTATTATTTCCAAACTGAGCTTTGGTAGTTTGTGTCTTTCAAGAAATTTGTCTGTTTCATTTAAGTTGTTGAAATTATTGGCCTAAAGTCATTCATTGTATCATCCATATTATCCTTTTGACATCTGTAAAATCTTTAGTGATGTCACCTTTCTCATTCCTCATATTCGTAATTTGTGTCTTCTCTCTTTTTCTCCCTGTCAGAGTGGCTACAAGTTGATCAATTTTATTGCTCTCAAAGAACCAGCTTTTGGATTCATTAATTTTTCTCTATTGTTTTTTTTCTGTTTTCTATTTCATTTATTAATGTTCTGATCTTTATCATTTCCATTCTTCTACTTACTTTGAGTTTCATTTGCTCTTTTCTTTTCTAGTTTCCAAAGGTGAAAGCTGAAGTCATTGATTTAAGACCTTTATTCTGGTTTAACATAAACAGTTAATGCTATAAATTACCTTCTAAGTATTGCTTTAGTGACAATCCACAAATTTTGATATATCGTGTTTTCATTTTAATTCAGTTCAGAATACTTTCCAATATGACTTCTGACTCCAGTGTAAACCCATGGATTATTTAGAAGTATGCTATTTATTTTCCAAACATTTGCAGATTTCCAGAGAACTTTTTTATTAATTTAATTTAATTCTGTTTTAGTGTAAGATCATAAGTTTGTATGACTTGAATCTTTTAAAATATGTTGATGCTTTTTATATGGCTCAGAATATTCTCTTTCTTGGTAAATGTTCCATGTGCACCAGAGAGGAATGTGTATTTTCCTGGTGTAAGGTCAAGTGTTCTATAAATGTCAGTCAGGTCAAGTTGATTAATAGTGTTAAATATCCTTGCTGATTTTCTGTCTACTTCTCTTGTCAGTTATTTGAGAGAGGTTATTGAAATCTTTGACAATAATTATGGATTTGTTCATTACTCCTCGTAGTTCTATCAGTTTTTGCTTCTTGTATTTTGAAATTTTGTTATTGGATGCATAAACATTTAGGATTATGTCCTCATAATGAATTGATTCCTTTATCATCATGAAATAACCTACTACCACTGGTAATAATCTTTGCTCTGAAATCTATTTTGTCTGATATTAATATAACCCCTCCAGCTTTCTTTTGATTACCTCTACTATAGTATATATTATCCCATCATTTTCTTTTAACCAATTTTGGCTTTATATTTAAAGTGTGTTTCTTGTAGGTAGCATATAGTTTAAAGTTGCTTTCTTAATTCAATCTATCTCTGTCTTTTTTTTTTTACATCTTTATTGGAGTATAATTGCTTTACAATGGTGTGTTACTATCTGCTTTATAAAAAAGTGAATCAGCTATATATATACATATATCCCCATATCTCTGCCCTCTTGTGTCTCCCTCCCACCCTCCCTTTCCCACCCCTCTGGGGGTCAGAAAGCACCGAGCTGATCTCCCTGTGCTATACTGCTGCTTCCCACTAGCTATCTATTTTACATTTGGTAGTGTATATATGTCCATGCCACTCTCACACTTCGTCCCAGCTTACCCTTCCCAATCCCCATGTCCTCAAGTCCATTTTCTACATCTGCATCTTTATTCCTGTCCTGCCCCCAGGTTCTTTGGAACCATTTTTTTTTTTAGATGCCATATATATGTGTTACCATACGGTATTTGTTTTTCTTTCTGACTTATTTCACTCTGTATGACAGACTCTAAGTCCATCCACCTCACTACAAATAACTCAATTTCGTTTCTTTTTATGGCTGAGTAATATTCCATTGTATATATGTGCCACATCTTTTTTATCCATTCATCTGTCATTGGACACTTAGGTTGCTTCAGTGTCCTGGCTACTGTAGATACAGCTGCAATGAACATTGTGGTACATGACTCTTTTTGAATTATGGTTTTCTCAGGGTATATGCCCAGTAGTGGGATTGCTGGGTCATATAGTAATTCTATTTTTAGTTTTATAAGGAACCTCCATACTGTTCTCCATAGTGGCTGTATCAGTTTACATTCCCACCAACACTGCAAGAGGGTTCACTTTTCTCCACACCCTCTCCAACATTTATTGTTTCTAGATTTTTTGATGCTGGCCATTCTGACTGGTGTGAGCTGCTACCTCACTGTAGTTTTGATTTGCATTTCTCTAATGATTAATGATGTTGAGCATACTTTCATGTGTTTGTTGGCAATCTGTATATCTTCTTTGGAGAAATGTCTATTTAGGTCTTCTGCCCATTTTTGGATTGAGTTGTTTGTGTTTTTTTATACTGAGCTGCATGTGCTGCTGGTATATTTTGGAGATTAATCCTTTGTCAGTTGCTTCATTGCAGACATTTCCTCCCATTCTGAGGGTTCTCTTTTCGTCTTGTTTGTGTTTTCCTTTGCTGTGCAAAAACCTTTAAGTTACATTAAGTCCCATTTGTGTATTTTTGTTTTTATTTCCATTTCTCTAGGAGGTGGGTCAAAAAGGATCTTGCTGTGATTTATGTCATAGAGTATTCTGCCTATGTTTTCCTCTAAGACTTTTATAGTGTCTGGCCTTACATTTAGGTCTTTAATCCATTTTGAGTTTATTTTTGTGTATGGTGTTAGGGAGTGTTCTAATTTCATTCTTTTACATGTACTGTCCAGTTTTCCCAGTGCCACTTATTGAAGAGGCTGTCTTTTCTCCATTGTATGTTCTTGCCTCCTTTATCAAAGATAAGGTAACCATATGTGCGTGGGTTTATCTCTGGGCTTTCTATCCTGTTCCATTCATCTATGTTTCTGTTTTTGTGCCAGTAGCATACTGTCTTGATGACTGTAGCTTGGTAGTATAATCTGAAGTCTGGAGCCTGATTCCTCCAGCTCCGTTTTTCTTTCTGAAGGTTGCTTTGGCTATTCGGGGTCTTTTGTATTTCCCTACAAGTTGTGAAATTTTTTGTTCTAGTTCTACGAAAAATGCCATTGGTAGTTGGATAGGAATTGCATTGAAACTGTAGATTGCTTTGGGTAGTAGAGTCATTTTCACAATGTTGATTCTTCCAATCCAAGAACATGGTGTATCTCTCCATCTGTTTGTACATCTTTAATTTCTTTCATCAGTGTCTTATAGTTTTCTGCATACAGATCTTTTGTCTCCTTAGGTAGGTTTATTCCTAGGTATTTTATTCTTTTTGTTGCAGTGGTAAATGGGAGTGTTTCCTTAATTTCTCTTTCAGATTTTTCATCCTTAGTGTATAGGAATGCAAGCGATTTCTGTGCATTAATTAATTTTGTGTTCTGCTACTTTACCAAATTCATTGATTAGCTCTAGTAGTTTTCTGATAGCATCTTTAGGATTCTCTATGTATAGTATCATGTCATCTGCAAACAGTGACAGCTTTACTTCTTTTCCGATTTGGATTCCTTTTATTTATTTTTCTTCTCTGATTGCTGTGGCTAAAACTTCAAAAACTATGTTGCATAATGATGGTGAGATTGGACAACCTTGTCTTGTTCCTGATCGTAGAGGAAATGGTTTCAGTTTTTCACCATTGAGAACGATGTTGGCTGTGGGTTTGTCATATATGGCCTTTATTATGTTGAGGTAAGTGCCCTCTATGCATGCTTTCTGGAGGGTTTTTATCATAAATGTGTGTTGAATTTTTTCGAAAGCATTTTCTGCATCTATTGAGATGATCATATGGTTTTTCTCCTTGAATTTGTTAATATGGTTTATCACATTGATTGATTTACGTATATTGAAGAATCCTTGCATTCCTGGGATAAACCCCACTTGATCATGGTGTATGATCCTTTGAATGTGCTGTTGGATTCTGCTTGCTAGTATTTTGTTGAGGATTTTTGCATCTATATTCATCAGTGATATTGGCCTGTAGTTTTCTTTCTTTGTGACATCTTTGCCTGGTTTTGGTATCAGGGTGATGTTGGCCTTGTAGAATGAGCTTGGGAGTGTTCCTCCCTCTGCTATATTTTGGAAGAGTTTGAGTAGGATAGGTGTTAGCTCTTCTCTAAATATTTGTTAGAATTCACCTGTGAAGCCATCTGGTCCTGGGCTTTTTATGTTAGAAGATTTTTAATCACAGTATCAATTTCTGTGCTTGTGTTGGTCTGTTTATATTTTCTGTTTCTTCCTGGTTCAGTCTCAGAAGGTTGTGCATTTCTAAGAATTTGTCCATTTCTTCCAGGTTGTCCATTTTATTGGCATATAGTTGCTTGTAGTACTCTCTCACGATACTTTGTATTTCTGCAGTGTCAGTTGTTACTTCTCCTTTTTCATTTCTAATTCTATTGATTTGAGTCTTCTCCCTTTTTTTCTTGATGAGTCTGGCTAATGGTTTATCAATTCTGTTTATCTTCTCAAAGAACCAGCTTTTAGTTTTATTGATCCTTGCTATCGTTTCCTTCATTTCTTCTTCATTTATTTCTGATCTGATCTTTATGATTTATTTCCTTCTGCTAACTTTGGGGTTTTTTTGTTTTTCTTTTTCTAACTGCTTTAGGTGTAGAGTTAGGTTGTTTATTTGAGATGTGTCTGGTTTCTTGAGGTAGGATTGTATTGCTGTAAACTTCCCTCTTAGAACTGCTTTTGCTGCATCCCATAGGTTTTGGGTCGTCGTTTTTTCATTGTCCTTTGTCTCTAGGTATTTTTTGATTTCCTCTTTGATTTCTTCAGTGACCTCCTGGTTATTTAATAGTGTATTTTTTAGTTTCCATATGTTTGTATTTTTTATAGAATTTTTCCTGTAATTGATATCTAGTCTCATAGCTTTGTGGTGAGAAAAGATACTTAATACAATTTCAATTTTCTTAAATTTACCAAGGCTTGATTTGTGACCCACGATATGATCTGTCCTGGAGAATGTTGCATGTGCACTTGAGAAGAAAATGTATTCTGTTGTTTTTGGATGGAATAATCCTGTAAATATCAGTTAAGTCCATCTTGTTTAATATATCATTTAAAGCTTGGTTTCCTTATTTATTTTCATATTGGATGATCTGTCCATTGGTGAAAGTGGGGTGTTAAAGTCCCCTGCTATGACTGTGTTACTGTCAATTTCCCCTTTTATGGCTGTTAGCATTTGCTGTTAGGAGCATAAATATTTACAACTGTTAAATCTTCTTCTTGGATTGATCCCTTGATCATTACGTAGTGTCCTTCTTTGTCTCTTGTAATAGTCTTTATTTTAAAGTCTATTTTGTCTGATATGAGAATTGCTACTGCAGCTTTCTTTTGATTTCCATTTGCATGGAGTATCTTTTTCCATCCCCTCACTTTCAGTTTGTATGTGTCCCTAGGTCTAAAGTGGGTCTCTTGTAGACAGCATATATATGGGTCTTATTTTTGTATCCATTCAGCCAGTCTATGTCTTTTGGTTGGAGCATTTAATCCATTTACATTTAAGGTAGTTATCGATATGTATGTTCCTATTACCATTTTCTTAATTGTTTTGGGTTTGTTATTGTAGGTCTTTTCCTTCTCTTCTGTTTCCTATCTAGAGAAGTTCCTTTAGCATTTGTTGTAAAGATGGTTTGGTGGTTCTGAATTCTCTTAGCTTTTCTTGTCTGTAAAGTTTTTAATTTCTCCGTCGAACCTGAATGAGATCCTTCCTGGGTAGAGTAATCTTGGCTGTATGTTTTTGCCTTTCATCACTTTAAATATGTCCTGCCACTCCCTTCTGGCTTGCAGAGTTTCTGCTGAAAGATCAGCTGTTAACCTAATGGGGATTCCCTTGTATGTTATTTGTTGCTTTTCCTTTGCTGCTTTTAATAATTTTTCTTTTTATTTAAGTCTTGATAGTTTGATTAATATTTGTCTTCACATGTTTCTCCTTTGATTTATCCTGTATGGGACTCTCTGGGGTTCCTCGACTTGATTGACTATTTCCTTTCCCATATTATGGAAGTTTTCAATTATAATCTCTTCAAGTATTTTCTCAGTCACTTTCTTTTTCTCTTCTTCTTCTGGGACCCCTATCATTAGAATGTTGGTGCTTTTAATGTTGTCTCAAAGGTCTCTGAAACTGTCCTGAATTCTTTTCATTCTCTTGTCTTTATTCTGCTCTGTGGTAGTTATTTCCACTATTTTATCTCCCAGGTCACTTATCCGTTCTTCTGCCTCAGTTATTCTTCTATTGATCCCTTCTAGAGAATTTTAATTTCATTTATCATGTTGTTCATCATTGTTTGTTTGCTCTTTAGTTCCTTTTGGTCCTTGTTAAATGTTTCTTGTATTTTCTCCATTCTATTTCCAAGATTTTGGATCATCTTTACTGTCATTATTCTGAATTCTTTTTAGGTAGACTGCCTATTTCCTCTTCATTTGTTAGGTCTCGTGGGTTTTTGCCTTCCTCCTTCATCTGCTGTGTGTTTCTCTGTCTTCTTATTTTGCTTAACTTACTGTGTTTGGGGTCTCCTTTTCGCAGGCTGCAGGTTCATAGTTCCTGTTGTTTTTGGTGTCTGCCCCCAGTGGCTAAGGTTGGTTCAGTGGGTTGTGTAGGCTTCCTGGTGGAGTGGACTGGTGCTTGTGTTCTGGTGGATGAGGCTGGATCTTGTCTTTCTGATGGGCAGGACTGCGCCCGGTGGTGTGTTTTGTGGTTTCTGTGGCCTGATTATGATTTTAGGCAGCCTTTCTTCTACTGGGTGGGGTGTGTTCCTGTCTTGCTAGTTGTTTGGCATAGGGTGTCCAGCACTGTAGCTTGCTGGTTGTTGAGTGGAGCTGGTCTTAGCGTTGAGATGGAGATCTCTGGGAGAACTTTCGCTGTTTGATATTACGTGGAGCGGGGAGGTCTCCAGTGGTCCAGTGTCCTGAACTCGGCTCTCCCACCTCAGAGGCACAGGCCTGACACCCAGCTGGAGCACCAACACCCTGTCAGGCACACGGCTCAGAAGAAAAGGAGAAAAAAAGAAAGAAAGAAAGGGGGGGGAGGGAGGGAGGGAGGGAGGAAGGAAAGAAGGAAAATAAAATGAAATTATTAAAATAAAAAAATTATTAAAAATAAAAAATTTAAAAGTAATTAAAAAAAGAAAGAAAGAAGAGAGCAACCAAAACAAAAAACCAATCCACTAATGATAACAAGTGCTAAAAACTATACTAGAAAAAAAAAAAAAAACGGACAGAGCGAAACCTAGGACAAATGGTAAGAGCAAAGCTATACAGACAAAATCACAGAAAGAAGCATACACATATACACTCATAAAAAGTGAAAAAGGAAAAAATATATGTATCTATATATATTTTAAAAAAAGGAAGAGAGCGACCAAATCAATACACAAATCTACCAATGATAATAAACTCTAAGTACTGAACTACGATAAACATAAAACCAGAAACAAATTAGATGCAGAAAGGAAACCCCAAGTCTACATTTGCTCCCAAAATCCACCGCCTCAATTTTGGGATGATTCGTTGTCTATTCAGGTATGCCAGAGATGCAGGGTACATCAAGTTGAATGCGGAGATTTAATCCGCTGCTCCTGAGACTGCTGGGAGAACTTTCCTTTTCTCTTCTTTGTTCGCACAGCTCCTGGGGTTCAGCTTTGGATTTGGCTCTGCCTCTGCATGTAGGTCTCCTGAGGGCGTCTGTTTTTTGCTCAGACAGGATGGGGTTAAAGTAGCAGCTGATTCGGGGGCTCTGGCTCACTCAGGCCAGGGGGAGGGAGGGGTACGGAATGCGCAGCGAGCCTATGGTGGCAGAGGGCAGCGTGAAGTTGCAACAGCCTGAGGTGTGCTGTGTGTTCTCCTGGGGAAGTTGTTCCTGGATCAGGAACAGTGGCGGGCTGCACAGGCTTTCGGGAGGGGCTGTGTGGATAGTGACCTGTGCTTTCACACAGGCTTCTTGGTCCTGCAGCAGCAGCCTTAATGTTTCATGCCTGTCTCTGGTGTCTGTTCTGATAAACGCGGCTCTCACCTGTCTCTGGAGCTCGTTTAGGCAGTGGTCTGAATCGCCTCTCCTTGCACACCCTGAAACAATGGTCTCTATCCTCTTAGGCAGTTCCAGAATTTTTCCCGGACTCCCTCCCGTCTAGCTGTGGCGCACTAGCCCCCTTCAGGCTGTGTTCACGCAGCCAACCCCAGTCCTCTCCCTGGGACCTGACCTCCGAAGCCTGAGCCTCAGCTCCCAGCCCCCGCCCGCCCTGGCGGGGGAGCAGACAAGCCTCTCGGGCTGGTGAGTGCTGGTCGGCACCGCTCCTCTGTGCGGGAATCTCTCCGCTTTGCCCTCTGCACCCCTATTGCTGCGCTCTCCTCCGTGGCTCCAAAGCTTCCCCCCCGACACCCCCCGTCTCTGCCAGTGAAGGGTCTTCCTAGTGTGTGGAAACTTTTCCTCCTTCACAGCTCCCTCCCAGAGGTGCAGGTCCTGTCCCTATTCCTTTGTCTCTGTTTTTTTCTTTTTCCTTTTCCCCTACCCAGGTACACGGGTATTTTCTTGCCTTTTGGGAAGTCTGAGGTCTTCTGCCAGCTTTCAGTAGGTGTTCTGTAGGAGTTGTTCCACATGTAGATGTATTTCTGATGTATTTGTGGGGTGGAAGGTGATTTCCTCGTCTTACTCCTCCACCATCTTAAAGGTCTCTCTATCTCTGTCTTTTAACTGGATCATCTAGACCATTTATATTTTAACGTGATTACTGATATGGCTAAGTTTAAATTTAGCATCTTGTTATTTGTCTTCTATTTGTCCTATCTGGTCTTTGTTGCCTTTTTTCTGCCCTTTTAGATTAATTAATATTTTATAATTATGTTTATCTCATTCTTTGGCTTATAGGTATAACTTTTTGTTTTGTTATTTTAGTTGTTACTTAAGGCCTATAGTACATACATATCTAACTTATCACGGTCTACCTTTAAGACATACAAGGAAATATAATACCACCATTCTTTTTTTTACTTTATTCTGTATTATAATCCACTTTATGGATGTACCAAATTGTATTTAGCCCATACATTATTGATGAAATTTAGGTTCATTCCATATTTTACTCTTACAAAAAATTGCTGTGTGAACATATTTGTATGTTTTTATTCACTTTTGCGGATATATCCATGGAATAAATTCATAGAGGTGAATTGCCCAGTCGGGCATTTTTCTGACATTCAAGTCCTCCTTGACGGTTTAGCAATTTAGATGACTTTATGAAAATTAATTAATATTTTAAAGATATTAATGCTCTTAAAATAAATTCCAAAGTCATTGTGGTATAATTAACCATAGATAGCTATTATCTTTGATAACAGTATCTCATTTTTTAATTGTTTCCTTGTTTTTCAGCTTTGCAGGCAATTACTCCTTCAGAGAATTTATTAAGAGCTGAAGAACAAGAAGAGAATGTTGTACTTAGATATAGAGGTTTAGTTGTCATGTTTCTCAATTTAGCTGCCCAGTTTGCTCTAAAGGTAATTCTTATGTACCCATCTATGAGATTTTTACCTCTTTTCCATTTTCAGAGACAATTAGAATGGAATCATCATCAGTTAGGCACAGGAGAGGCCTTTCTTTACCCTCTATTTTGCCTCATTATTTTCACACCAAGCTTTGTTGCAGAATTGCTTTATTTCTCTTCATTGTTTTATGATGTAGAGTAAAGTAAATAAAACAAAGTGAGGTAATAGTTTTGAGCTTAAAACAACAGAAAAAATAAGCATAGCAAAACATTAACTTTTAAGAGAAACTTGAGATTTAAAGTACTATACCATGCAAAAAAATAGTCATCTATTTGGAAGCTTATCTTTCTCATCCATTTGCAAAAAAAAAGAAAACACAGTTTAAATCTTAATGGACCTTTTTAGTTTGTAACCAGAAAGCGACTTTAGTTTAGAAGTAATAAATACTTGCACCTCCTTTGTTTACTTGCAAAATTCTGGTCTTAGTAATATACAGGATTAGGAAAAGCATTGTAGCAACTGTGGAGCTCTTGGAGTAGGTGCTAGACCGGGTTTGAGTTCTGGCTCTGCCACTTAAGTGCTTCCCTTCTTTGAATCTTAATTTCATCATTTGTAAAATAAAGATAATACCTAACTCCAGGGTTATTGTGAAAATTAACTGAGAGGATGGCTGAAAATGTGATTTGTAATTAAAGAAGCTTGATCTACACATATAGTGTTTCTGTTCTTATTAACAATATACAATCTGGCCACAGCTGTCTCTTCTACTTTATCTCATATTACTCCCCTGTATCATCATTATAGTGATATAATCCACCATTACGTTAGGCACAAGATCTAGAATGGTGGAGGCACAGGCCCTCTATAACTCCAAGCAAATACAGTGTCTCTCAAACAGGCCAGTCACATTCCTTTGTCTGTGTCTGTTTTATACCATCCCATCTTTTAAGAAATGTTCTTATTTAAATGCCACCTTTTCAAAGTCCAACTTAAGATTTCCTTCCACTGTAGAGACTTCCCAAATCAATTCCAGTCCTCATTGCTCTCTTTCTACTCTAAGTTTCAGTAATTTTTAACGTGTATGATAGTTATTTGGTCTGTATCATATATACTGCCTTATATTGCTAATGCATGGATTGTCTGTCTAACTTGACTTATCGGCTCCTTGAGGGCCATATTTCTAGTACCTAGCCCAATATCTTGCCCAAAGTAGTAGCTGAATACAGTTTTGAATGATACATGTTTTGATGTTAATGAATAGGATAATAGAACTCCTGGAAGAGGAAAAAATATTTGGCAGATGTAGGTACATGATGTGCTTGTGCAGGAAATGAGAGAAAAATCTATAATGGGGAACCCAAAGGCAAATATCTTTTTAAAGGAAGGTTTATAAAGTTACATTTGATGGAAAGCAGAAGAAAGCCAATGGAAGAATTATGGAACTGTATTTCTGAAAAGGAAAATAATTTTAATAGAGGAGAAAGAATCAGGAAAAAAAAAGCCTCAAGTAGTTTGAATTAGAAGATGGAAGGAAGGATGGATGAGCCAAACCCAGGAAACTGAATATACCTCTACAAAAGAACAAGGGTGGAATCCAGTTTTTACGTACTACAATTGCTTTGCAAAAGGCATTTCAAGTGCTAGTGAAACTATCATTCATTCAGCAAATATTTATTGAGCACCTACTAAGTGCCAGGCACTGTTCTAGTCTCTTGGGATAAATTAGTAAACAAAACAGTGATACGCCTTCTTGGAGCTAACATTCAAGCAGGAGGAGAGAAGATAATAATAAGCATAATAAATAAGAAATTATATAATATGTTAGAAGTTGATAGTAATATAGAAAAAATAGAGCAGGATAACAAGGATCAGGGATGGGAGTGGGCTGGAATTGGTGTGAGTTATTTTTTTTAAATAGGGTGGTGAGGATAGGTCTCATCCAGGAGATGACATTTGTACAAAGACTTGAAATTGTTGAGGGAGTTAGCCCTGTAGATAGATATATGGGGGGAGTGAAGAGGAAGAGTATTACAGGCAGAGGTAACAGCCAATACAAAGGCCCTAAGGTATGTAGCAAGGAAGCCAGTATGGCTAGAGTGAATAAAGGGTGGGATTAGTGAGAGATGAAGTCAGAGAGGTGATAGTCTGGATTATGTAGATCCTTATAGGCCAGTGAAAGGACTTTGACTTTTACTCTGAATGACATGGGGAACCATCAGAAGGTTTTTAACAGAGCAGTGACATGATTTGACTTTCATTTTGACAGAAATACTCTTGGCTGTTATATTGAGAATAGACCATAAAAGAACCAAGCAAGGAGACCTGTTAGGAAGTTTTCGAAGTAATCCAGGGAAAAGATTAAGGTGACTCAGATAAGGGAGATAACAGTGGAGGTAAATGATAAAAGAATTTGCTGACAGATTGGATGAAGGGTATAAGAGAAAGAGACTGGGTCATCAAATGGAGTTGCCATCAATTGAAGTAGGAAAGGCTGCAAATAGAGTACGGTTGGGGGCAAAATCAGGAGTTCAGTTTGGACATGATGCATTTGAGATGTCTATTAGACTATCCAAGTAGAGATCTGAATAGTCAGTTGTATATATGACTCTGGAGTTGTGAAAGAGGTCTGGGCTGAAGAGAAAAGTTTAATAAGAGTCATTAATATATAGATGGTATATAAAGCTATGAGACTGGGATGCCATCACCAAGGGAGTGAGTATATATGCAGTAGAGAAGAGGACCAGAGACTGAGCCTGAAACCCTCAAACATTAATGGTTTGGAGAAAAGAAGAGGAACCAGTAAAGGATAATGAAAGGGAGTAATCCATGAGGTAGGAGAAAACAAGGATGATGTGGTGTCTTGGAAGCCAAATGTGTTCCAAGGAGGAAAGAGTGATCAACTATGTTGAATGTTGCTGATAGGTCAAATACAGTGAGGACTGAGAACTGACCATTGGAATTTATAATACGGAGGTCATCGGTGAGTTTGACAGGAGCAGTTTTGGTAGAGGTAGGACAAACACCTGATTAGAGTAGGCTCAAGAGAGAATTGAAGGAAAGGAATTGGATACAATAAGTATAGACAATTCTTTAGAAGAGTTTACTACAAAGGGAAGAAAAGAAGTTGGGCAAGAAAACAAAATTTTTTTTAAAGTTGGGCAGTAGTTGGTGAGAGAAGTACGATCAAGAGGTTTGTTTGTTTGCTTGAAATGGGATGAGTGAGAATGTTTATTTGCTAATAGGAATGAACCAGTAAGAGAACAAAAATTGACAATGTGAGAGAGAAAAATGAAAATTGTTAGAGTAATGTCATTAAATAGGCAAAAGGTGATGGATGCAAGTGTATAAGTTTAGGGTTTGGCTCTAGGAAGAAACATGGATAGTTCATTTATGATAGCAGTTGAGAAGGCAGAGTATGTGGTGTGGTTCCTGGTGTGTGAATAGATGTGGTAGTGGGAATCTGTGGAAGTTCTCTTTCTGACTGCTTCAGTTTTCTCAGTGAAGTAAGAAACAAGGTCATCACCTGAGAGTGAGAATAGGAGAGGAGGTGTTGGGTGTTGAGAAAAGAGGATAAGATATCAGCTAATCATCCAGAAAATCAAAGTGAATGGCAAGGGTAGTGTGGTATGCTTGCCTTGTAGCAATAAGGTCCATTTGATGAAGTTTTAAAAATAAAACAAATAGTTGTACAGGTTTTTGCCCAGCTACTTTCAGCTGCATGGATGCGGCACAAAAGTCACTAGAAAGTTGAATTTAACCAGGCTCATGGTTTTGCCGATGAATACAGTGAAGCAAAAGAGGGGCAGGAAAATCAAGGAACAAGGGAGTGATTATAGTTAATCCCCATGGAATTTAAACTGGGTACCGAGGAGGACTTCAAGGGGATGAGGGATGGTGAAATATTAGTAGTATCAATGTATTGGAGATCTTAATGCAGTTGAAGGATTGCTGGAGTGATAGAGGGAGTGAATTAGAAAGGTAGGAGATGTTAGAATACATGAAATAGAGCAGGGTACAAGACTAGAGTGAGGGAGTGAGACACCTAGAATTGGTCCATGCACAACCCTGAGAATGAGTGTGTCCTTAAATTGTGTACCCTAGGAGCCTCACTTGCATCACCTGGCTTTTAGTGATGACAGTGTCCAGTGAATGACTGTGCTAGTGAATGGCTAAGATAATTGGCAGAGTGGAATTCAAGGAAATAAGAGACTAGGATATTAGAAGGATCATCTATCTGTATAATGAAAATGCCAAAAATTGGCAGGAGTATTTTTTGGAAAAAATAGCTGTGAGTAGTAGATAAATCATTAAGAAATGAGAAGAAATGGTCTGAGAGCAGTTCACCGTAACAGTGAGGGATAATGGGTGATATAGTCTGGTGACAGGAAATTCAAAGCTGGGGGTTTTAGGGAGCAAGAGGGAGAATAATTTTAAAACAGCAGTGAGGAGCAAAAATGATGCCTACTCCATCTCCAGGTCTAGGGAGATGAAAGAAAAGCAGCCACTACTTGAGAGGGCTTCATTGGAAGCAGTATCCTTGGAGAAACCTAGATTTCCATTAGAGAAAGAATGTAGAGGGAACTTTCTGGGAAGAGGTTGCTCATAGAGGAGATTTTGCTGATAATGGACTGAATTTCAGAAAGCATAGTGGAAGGGTTGGAGGAGTTGGGGAGAAATGAGAAAAGAGGACAAAAGGGATTTACAGAGCCTTATGTGGATTAGGGTGCTAGAAATGAGGGTGACCTCAGAGTCCAGGGTTCTTTTGGCTACTGCTGGCAAACAGGAGTAAAGAGCACAGTAAGATTAGTCCTAGTGAATTCAAGGCAGTGTTGGCAAGGCTATGAGTGTTTGTGGATAGGGAGGAGTGGCTTTCTGGGGCCAATATGAACCTGTTCTGTTTTTGTCAATGAGTTGTATCTTCATTCTACCATCTTGCAGTAGCTCTTTTGAGAATACAAAACAAACAAGTTCAGATTTTGTCTTCCCCTTAATGGACAGGAATATAGATAACATTTTGTAAGTATCACTTTGAGATGTAATTTAACATATTATATTTGTCCTTTTTAGAATGGACAACATATCGTGGCAGGAAAAGCTTTGGAATATTTAGCTCAATATGCAGAAGACGGACAACAAGTCCTTGCAGCTTTAAAGTAAGTAATCCACATCCTGTGGATGTGAAAGGATCTCCTCTGTACATGTTACTCTTGGTCTATAAACTTTGCCAAAATAGTACTGATGGGATCAAGCTGAGTCAATGCCTACAATACCAAGTGTTTTTTTTTCCAGCTTTATTGAGATGTAACTGACAAATGGTGGCATTGTGTAAATTAAGGTATGTAACCTGGTGATTTAATACACATTCGTATTATGAAATGGTTAGCACAATAAGATTAGTTAATACATCCATCACCTCACAAAATTACACACTGTGTGTGGTGAGAACATTTAAGATTGACTCTCTTAGCAACTTTCAAGTGTATAATACAGTATGGTTAACTACAGTCACCATGCTGTACATTAGATCTTTGGAATGTATTCATCTTATAACTGGAAGTTTATACCCTTTGACCAACATCTCCCCATTTTCTCCACCCACAGGCCCTGGCAAACATCATTCTACTCTATTTCTATGTGTTTGGATTTTCTTTCTTTCTTTTTTTTCTTTTGTTTTTTTTTCTAGAGATTCCACGTATAAGTGAGACAATACAGTTTTTGTCTTTCTCTGTCTGATGTATTTCACTTAGTACAGTGCCTTCAAGGTCCATCTGTGTTGTCACAAAAGGCAGGATTTTCTTCTTTTATTTGGTTGAATAATATTCCTGTTTGTGTGTGTGTACATATACCACATTTTCTTTATTTCTCCACTGATGGACACTTAAGTTGTTTCCATGTCTTGGCTATTGTGAATAATGCTACAGTGAACATGGGGGTGCAGATATCTCTTTAAGATAGTGATTTCCTTTCCTTTGGATATATACTCAGAAGTGGGATTGCTGGATTGTATAGTAGTTTTATTTTTACTTTTTAAGGAACCTCCATGCTGTTTTCCACAGTGGCTGTACCAGTTTGCATTCCCATCAACAATGCACTAGGGCTCCCTTTTCTCTACAGCACTTGTTATGTCTCGTCTTTTTGATAATAGCCATTCTAACAGGTGTGAGGTGATATTTCATTGTGGTTTTGATTTGCATTTCCCTGATGATTAGTAATGTTCAGCATCTTTTCATGTACCTGTTGGCCATTTGGATGTCTTCTTTGGTAAAATATCTATTCAGGGGCTCTGCTCATTTTTTAATAAGATTATTTGTTTTTTGCTGTGGAGTTTTAGGAGTTCCTTATATACTTTGGATATTAACCTCTTATCAGATAAATTGTTTGCAAACATTTTCTCCCATTCCATAGGTTGCCTTTTCATTTTTTTTGATAGTTTCCTTTGCTGTGCAGAAGCTTTTTACTTTGATGTAGCCCCACTTATTCATTTTTGCTTTTGTTGCTTGTGCTTTGGGTGTCATATCCAAAAAATCATTGTCAAGGAGCTTTTTCCCTGTGTTTTCTTCTAGGACTTTTATGGTTTCAAGTCTTATATTTAAGTCTTTAATCCATTTTGAGTTAGTTTTTCTGAGTAGTGAAAGATAGGGGTCCAATTTCATTCTTTTGTATGTGGATATCCAGTTTTCCCAGTACCACTTATTGAAAAGATTATCTTTCCTCCATTAAATATTCTTGTCTCCCTTGTCAAATATTAGTTGACAGTATATATATGGGTTTATTTCTGGGCTCTCTATTCTATTCTGTTGGTCTACGTGACTATTTTTATGCCAATACCATGCTGTTTTGATTACTATAACTTTGTAGTATAGTTTGAAAACAAGAAATGTGATGGCTCTACCTTTGTTCTTCTTTTTCAAGCTTGCTTTTGTTGTTCAGGGTCTTTTGTGGTTCCATTTGAATTTTAGGATTTTTTTTTTCTATTTATGTGAAAAATGCTATTGGAAATTTGGTAGGGATGCTTAAGGTAAAAAAAGATATCAGTTGAAACTGATCTTTCCCTTTCTCTGTTTCTATGAAGGAAAATGGTTTATCAAAAGGGAACTTTTACATACAATAGTGAGAGGAGGGTGAGGTTAGGACATGGTAACTCCTAATGATGTAACTGAGAATATGCCAGTGGGAAAAATAAACCAGAAGGGTTCTATAGTGATTCTCCCATTGGTCAACTATACTTGAGGCCACACTTCTGAAGGGAAATGGAGTCACAGATATAAAAGTATCAGAAGGAGTCTTGAGATACATGCGTTTAGTCAGATAAATATCTAAAATTATTCTGGATGATTGATGGTGTTTTTTCTTTTTAAAGATTTTTAGGATTTGAAACTTTACAAACTACCTTATTTTGTCAGTTTGTCATCATGCCGCCAGATCCCTTCAAAAAATATTCATCCAAGTTTATGTGGAACCCAAAGGCCAGTTCCAGGTTCCTTTATAGAAAGAAAAATATAAAAGACTTGTACACTATATCTGATGTTCTGGCAGGTGATTTGGGGCAATTATATAAACTGTGGAACTATTTAAGAATTTGTCATAAGCAACACTTTCGTTTTAAAATTATTTAATTAAATTACTCTTCCAAAATTACAAAGTTGGTATGTTTTCATTGCAACCATTAAGACATACAAAGACCTATAAATAAAATAATCTCCTTTTTTACCTCTCTTTTCTCACTTCTGCCTCCTGGGCTAATCAAGATTAATAACTTGGTATATATTCTTTCACATATTTCTTCCTAAGCATCACTTTTTATATTATTTTATCATACAGGTGTTTGTTTCGTCTTGTTGTTCCATCAGTTTCTCAAATGCCAGAATCTGAAAACAAGTAAGTTATAATTCAACAGAAATGATGTATTCACCATTAGAAAAAATATAACAACTTTCACTAGAAACCTTGTATTGAGAGATGTATAGTATACTGGGTAAGGTCAATATAGGCTCTGGGGCCAGTCTTCCTGGGTTCATATTTTGGCTCTGCCACTTATTAGATATGTAACCTGGGCTTCTGTTTCCCGATCTGTAAAATGGGTATAATAATAGTACCTACCTTATGAGGTTGCTGTGATGACCTGATGAATAAATACATGTAAAACACTTAGAATAGTGCCAGGCATTTACCACGCCCTCAGTAATGTTCGTTATGATTTCATTATGATATTGTGTCTGTTTCCCCCTTTCTTAACAGGAGACTTAAATATAGACATAGCTCTTAGCTCTTACTTTCCCACAGAAACATAAATAACCTGGTTGGCTTGTTGATTCTGATTCTATATCAGCTCAGCTGGGTGTATTCAAATATCTTTCTGCTCACAGTTTCTATGGCATGAGATATAAAGAACTTAACAATTCATGGAAGAATTGGGTCACCCATATTTCATTCACAAAATTCACTGACTCCTAATGATTTAAAAGAAAACTCTATTCAAGGTCTTGACTAGGGATGACTTTCAGAGAAATACCACCTATCTCTGTTTTCTCTACTTGGACAAAAACTCTGTAATAGTGTATCACTACTTCATTTTTGCTTTGTATATTTGTACCTGGAGGCAATATATTTTTTCAGCTAAATTCTTTGGGAACTATCTATGACTGAGATAATATTAGATTGATGACATAACTTTTTTCATAATACAGATTTTACCCAAACATATATGGTAAGTTTTGCCCCTTCTTTACAGGCTCTATGAATCCATTTGAAGGGCACTCAAGCTAACTAAAAAAAAAAAAAAAAACCATATTGAGATAATTGAAAATTTGAGTAATGACCAAATATTTGATATTAAGAAATTATTAACTTTTAGGCATATAATGGTAGTATAGTTATGTTTTTAAAAGGATCCTTATATCTTATAGACACATCCTAAAATATTTATGGATGAAATGATGTGATGTCTGGAATTTGCTTCTACAATAAATGCTGGAGAGGGTGTGGAGAAAAGGGAACTCTCTTGCACTGTTGGTGGGAATGTAAATTGATACAGCCACTATGGAGAACAGTATGGGTGTTCCTTAAAAAACTAAAAATAGAACTACCCTATGACCCAGCAATCCCACTACTGGGCATGTACCCTGAGAAAACCATAATTCAAAAAGAGTCATGCACCAAAATGTTCATTGCAGCTCTATTTACAATAGCCAGGACATGGAAGCAACCTAAGTGTCCATCAACAGATAATGGATAAAGAAGATATGGCACATATATACAATGGAATATTACTCAGCCATAAAAAGAAACGAAATGGAGTTATTTGTAGTGAGGTGGATGGACCTAGAGTCTGTCATACAGAGTGAAGTAAGTCAGAAAGAGAAAAACAAATACTGTATACTAACACACATATATGGAATAAAAAAAAAAAGTTCTGAAGAACCTAGGGGCAAGACGGGAATAAAGACACAGACCTACTAGAGAATGGACTTGAGGATACGGAGAGGGGGAAGGGTAAGCTGGGACAAAGAGAGAGAGTGGCATGGACATATATACACTACAAAACGTAAAATAGATAGCTAGTGGGAAGCAGCCGCATAGCACAGGGAGATCAGCTCAGTGCTTTGTGACCACCTAGAGGGGTGAGATAGGGAGGGTGGGAGGGAGGGAGACGCAAGAGGGAAGAGATATGGGGACATATGTATATGTATAACTGATTCACTTTGTTATAAAGCAGAAACTAACACACCATTGTAAAGCAATTATACTCCAATAAAGATGTTAAAAAATAATAATAATATGGGAGAAGAGGGGGTAGGTGGAGGTATCATTAAAATAAGATTGATGATGAGTTAATAATTATTGAAGCTGGGCCATGGATACATGGGGATTCATTCATCTGTTAAATATAAGCATCTTTGAAATTTTCAACAATAAAAAGTTAAAAAATAAACTCAGAGACTAAATCTTGATAGCTAATAGATTGTAAGAGCTCCTCAAAGGCTAGGACTATTTGTATTTATCTTTGTATCTCTGGAACCTAGGACAGTATCTAGCACATAATAGCCACTCAGTTTATTTAAATGGCTGAATATCAGTTCTTTACAAGAAGATCTTATATTGGATTTAAAAGGTGCTTCATATTCCATGTAATTGTGATGCACAGTCAAATCCCACTCATTAAAACTAATTTAAAGATGGGGAAAAGGAAAGGGATCTTGTTCAAATTAATGACAAACTTTAATTACAGAATATTTTGTAAATATACCTTTATTGTTCTCAAGTAAATATAGTAATAAAGAACATCTACTAGCAGTGTTTTCAAGTAGAGGTCAGGACCTGATTTAACAAATAGATTAGACTAACTTATAAAAGAAAAAAAAAGCCTAATTCAATGGGAAGAGTCAGAGAACTGAGTTCTAGTTTCAGCTGTTTCAGTAACTTCTGGTTTACCTTAGACAATAACAACTTATTTAACTTCTCTAAGCTTTATTTTCTTCACCTATTAAATAAAAGAAGGTGAACTGGAAAATTTCTAAAGTTCTGTCCTCTTCTAAAAATCTTATGGTTTTCAATTACAGTATCTACCCAAGTATTAACAATTTGTGTGCTACAATTTTTGAAAGCAGTTTGTCTCTTAAATAGACTATACGTCCCTTTCCATGTCCTCATTCTTATTTGTACTATTTATTTGCATTAATGGACCCTCCCTAGATTATTTTATATAGTCACTGAATTAAATAGTGAAGTCAACTTTAGCTCAGCTGAAATTCGGATTAATAAAATTTACTGTTAGAAGTTACTTTATATAAAGCAGATGTCTAATGTTTATCCCTGAGAAAGCTGCTACTTTTCCTGAAGCACAGTCTGTATTGTATAATACTAGACATTCTCCTGATAAGGCCAGTCTTATAGTGTGTTCTACCCTACTTACTATAAACTTCCTTAGTTGAGTTTGCCAATACTTCCATATTCAATCCTTTGTTTAAGCATAATGGGATGTTTTTCTCTGTTAAAATTTATGTTCCCCCTAAAGAAGCTTAACAAAGGGTCAAGAGACCTAGGTAGTAGTAGTCTTGACATTGTCATTGCATGACCTTAGACAGATCATCCCGCATTTCCAGATCTGTTTCCTCATCTGTAAAATGAAGGGCATGGATAAGTGGTTTTTAAACTATATTCCTTAGAAACCTGGAAATTCTGTGGCACTGCCTCAGGGACTTCCAGGAAGCTGAGGCTCTAGGCCTCCACCTACCACTGGTCCAACCAGAGCAGGTACACTTTTGTCTCTTCTTGTATATTAGACTTTTATAACATTTTATTTGAAACACAGGTTCCAGTTCCCCCTCTTCAAAAAAAAAACCAAAGCTTGAAAATCACAGAGATCACTACCTGCTCTCAAATTCTATGACCCTGTGATATAAAACCTTATCAGTCATTGAAATCCTTTGCTTGAGAGTAGGTGTAGAAGGGGAAGAGAGAAAAAAATATGAGGACATTGGAGATGAGGAACAGTATCCTATAATGAGGAAAAACAGTGTTGAAATGATAGGTTGGAGCCTTGAACAACAAACTTCACAATTTTACATTTTCCTTGAGCAGCTCTCAGGCATAAATAGAGTCTCTTTTTGATACTTTTCTGTAGTAAAGCTTTGGAACAGTATGAAAATACTCTTTTCTTTATTTTTTAGAAAGAAAGAAATAGATAGACTTTTGACTTGCTTCAGTACAGGTAAATATCTCCTTGGTTATTTTCACTCCTTCATTTTGCCTCTATCCTCTATTAAATTCTCCAAGTACATTGAGCACACTGACTCGGGCTTCGTGTTTGAGTTAAGCTTCATGCTTTTACTAACATTTGTCACAGCAGTATACCTGTTTATTTATTCACAAGCAGAGCAAAGTTTGTCATCATTAACATTCATCTCCAAATGTGATTTCACCTGTTTTTATTCCAGTTTTTTAAAAGACATTTCCCATCCTTCCTTCCTCCCTTCCTCCCTCCCTCCCTTCCTTCCTTCCTTCCTCCCTTCCTTCCTTCCTTCGTTCCTCCCTCCCTCCCTCCCTCCTCCCTCCCTCCCTCCCTTCCATGTCTATTGCCACTTGGTCTTAACCTAGAAATTGAACAGGTGAAAAAGGGTCAAGACAAATAAAAATATTCTGAGCCCTGCTAATTTTCATGTTCTCTGAATCAAATTCAGGTTGTTTACTCTGTTATTTTGAAGCTGTCCATCTGTCTATCCAAGTCTGTGTCATCTCCTCTATCTACTAATTCCTCCCTGTCCACTTCATTCAGCTAACTTCCTAACTACATTGCATTTCTTTTTCCAACTCCATGCTTTCTTTCTTGGTGTCCCTTTTGCCTAATAGGTCTTCCAATTTCTACTGCCCATGTACCTATTTCCTTATGTCTAAAACACACCAAAAGCTCCATACCTTAGAAATTCTATTCCATTTATTGCAGTAGTTCAATTTTATACCTCAAATACCTGTCAACAGGGTGTAAATGTAGCAAAGTGGTTTAGAAACCACAGCTTTTCAAAAGAGAAAAAGTTTTCTGTTGGCATTCTTATCTCTCAGAAGGGCACATGAGTATGTAATAAATGCTTTCTGATGATGACGGCACATTCTGGTTCCATACTGTGCTTGCTGTAGGAGCTCAGTAAATATTATGCCAACCTATCAATACTCTTCCAATCCTCAATCTCCTTTTCAGTGTTTTAAATGATTATTCCTCTTCTTTGTTTCCTTACATGTAAATCATATCTTTCTACCTCAGGTGGTGAATGATTGCTCTAATTAAACTTATAAATCTCTCCAAAGATGTGTTTGTTCCCCAGAGTTTGAGTTAACAGTTCCTTGGAGCTTGGTAATGCTTTTTGTCATTTAAATTACTTTTGGTATGCACCCATGCACACGCATAAAAAAAGAACTTTCTAAATTCAAGCTCATGTTTGACTGTTTTTAAAGCAGGATTAACAACTTTGCTAGAGTATAAAGTAAAAGACCTCAATATCATATTTTCCTGTTTGACGCAGCACTCCCGAAACTTGTTCAGTATTTTGATGGAGAAGGCTCGACTTCAGGCTTAAGGATTAATGAAGCTCAATGGTTTCAAAAAATAGGTAAAAGGAAATTCTGTGGCTATGGGAAACATTGTGGGATGGTAGAATCAGACAGATGTGGATTCAAATTCTGGATCTTCCATTTGTAGCTATGGGTACAAGGATAACTTGCTTAATCTCAGTTTCACTATTTATAAAAATGGGGACAATTATACATACTTCATAGGGTTATTATGGGTTTTAAAAGAAACAGTGTATGTACCTGGGGCATACTATGTACTCACTAAATATTAGTTTTCTTCCTTTTCCATAGAAATGGATCTAAGAATAAAATGATGAATTAGAACTATAGGTCCCCAAGGTTATGCTCCTAAACTTGGTCTAGAATGCCCAGTTTGTCTCTAAATGTGATTCATGAAAAATAAACTACATGCAACAATATGAATGAATCTCACAAAAATAATGTTGAGCAAAAGAAGGCAGATGTTGAGTATATATACTGCATGGTTCCATTTATATATAGTAAAAGACAAAAACAAAAACAAACAGGCAAAACTAATTGGCGCTGTTAGAACTTAGGATAGTGATTACTCTTGAAGGGAGTCGTACTTGAAGAGGATACATGAGAGTGCTTCTGGGTTTCTGGTAATGATCAAGATCTTCCTTGATCTGGGTTGGTTACATGGATATATACACTTTGTGAAAATTCGTCAAGCTGTACAATTATGAGTTGTGTAATTTACTTTATGTAGGTTCTATTTCAATAAAAATGTTTACGAAATTGTGGAGGTAGTTACTACAGTGATAAGTAAGCAAGAGCAATTAAGCATCAATGTCACAAAGTAAACTGGTTCTACATGGACCTCTTTCTGCTTTATGGGGTTTACTGGGGCTCTAATCTAGGAGAAAAGGGAATAAATACAGCAATCTGGCTTCTGGGAAACATGCAAATAATGGAAAATAACAAACATTTAAACTATAGAAAGGTTTAATGACTTTGACCTTTTGGAAGTGTGAAAAGTTATTTTCTAGTATTTGTTTTACTGAATTTTAATTTTGATTTTCCAAGGTAAAGATCATACTGAATGTTGCCTAATGGGGGCTCCACCAACTGAAGTTGGTGAACTCCTCAGTGTGATCCTCATTTTTTTAGATGGATTTGTGCCAACTAAGAATTTATCGTATGTCCCCAATTTAAAAAAATCCAACACTATCTCCATTGGCCATTGTCCTAGAATTAAAGATTGGAAGTGATAGAAGTCTCTAAATTTACCTGGAAAAAATTTCTCTAAAAACCTAAAGTTAGCTTTTTTTAACCCCTGAGAAACCCCTCATTAGTGTGTTAATATTAAAGATGTAGGTAGTGGAGATTATACTGGTACTGATTAAACAGTAAATTTTCATAATTATGTTATTTCATGTTAACTTTCAGCTTGGAACTTGGCTGTGCAATGTATTAATGACCCAGTGACAATGAGAGACTTTTTCATAATTTCTTATAAGGTAAGTCTCTTCCAACAAGTATCTCACATATGGATCACAACAAGGATATGACCACTATGGGTATAGTCAATGACTAAGTATAGAGTGAGATTGGCTTTTAATCTAGGAACTTTTAATATATGTTTAAGCAGGAATGACCTAAGGAGAATTTGATCCCTATAGGGTATAATATGAGAACATGAGGCAGGTCTCCCCATACCAAAGTATCACAAACAACCATCATGGAGCCTAAAGTTCTACCATAAGAGACTTATTCCTTTATCTTTGAAGGAATTTCAGTCTCTCAGAACCTATATCAAAATATAACTGTCTTTAGGAGGGAATACTCTAAGAAGTTGTCAATTACCAAAACATTAGGAAGGGTTATGTGTATAAGTCTATAGGAATATTGAATAGGTATCTGGGGACAACAGGAGGTTAAAAGGATGCTAAGAAGCCTGGACCTACTTTATAATTTTTCCGAGAGCAGGTTTTGTATGTAAGGATTTGTGAGCTTGTTTTGCAATTATAAGCCTTTTAAAATAGTTGTTATCCTCCAAGGTAGAGGTTAAATGCCAGAAAGGGGATCAAGTATTGATTAGAGGATGAAAGGAGAGGTGGCAAAGAATATCCCTCATACACATTGAGGAGTATGCAGTCTGATATGTTGAGATAGATTAAATGTTTTAGAACTGGAAAGAGCTATAGAGATAATCTAGCACAACTCACTCATTTTATATACGAGTCACCTGAGATGTACAGAGATTGGGTGTCTTGAAATGCTATTAGTTAAATGATGGTGATGATTATGATCACTAAATATTTGGGGAGATTAAGAAATAATGTTTGAAAGTTTAGGTATAATTGCCATTTTAATTAGGTGAAATAAATTAGCTTTAGTTTTGACATTCATGATAGCACTAGTCGGATTCCATGTTAGAATCAAGTAGCCTAGAATTTTACTGTACTACAAAGCTGGGAGGTTTGTGGGGTTTTTTGAGGTTAATTTGTGCTTTTATTTGCTAGTATAACTTAACTACAGTGGCCTGCAAACTCTTTTGATCTAAAAAATACCTTTTACATCACAGTCCAACAAACACACACACATATATAATATGCATACATATATAAGCGAAACAAAAGTTTTGCCAAAAATGTCTACCCTGAGTGTTAATTCTCTTTTTTTTTTGAGACTTTTTTTTAAAGCAGTTTTAGGTTTACAACAAAATTGACAGGAAGGTACAGAAATTCCCCCATATACCCCCTCCCGACACATGCATGGCCATTATCAACAGAGTGGTACCTTTTCTTTTTTAAACCAAGGACAAACTGCGTTGACACATCATAAAACCAAAGTCCACAGTTCACCTTAGGGTTCACTTTATTGAAGTGAGTAGTGTTGCACGTTCTATGGGTTTGGACAAAAGTATAATGACATATATCCATCATTATAATGTCATGAAAGTATTTCACTGCTCAATAAAAACTTCCGTACTCTGTGTATTCAGCTCCCCTCTCCCCACCAAACTCCTGGCAACCATTGATCTTTTTATTGTCTCCATAGTTTTGCCTTTTCCAGAATGGCATATAGTTGGAATCTATTTTTTTTTCCCTTGAATAAAGAGATTCAAAGTCTTTATGTCTATAAGACCACTTATGGCCCACTCATGTGTGGACCTCACTGGCTCTAGGTGGCAAACTTCCCCACTAAATACTGTAGCTTTTCTTCCAATATTGAGACCTGTCCCGCTGGTCTTACCCAGAAGCCATGTGGAGCTACAGGGGGACATGTGTTGGGTATTTGTTCATAGGAAGGCCACAAGTTTGTGCCCCTTGTCACAATGAACTCAGATTTCTGTTGGGTATGTTGAAAACAGAGGAGCCATTTCTTCAGGCCCCCTGCTCTGAGCACACCCCATGGGAGTTTTTTTCTAAAGCTGGAGGACAAGGTTTAATGATGAGGTTATGCCTGATGCCTGTCAAGATTTGACATTGTCTCTTTCAACCATGAACAATACAGGTACTAATTTCAGCTCTATTCAATGCAAAGGGGAAATCTATTTGCCAGGGGGAAAATCACTTAGAAATTACAACATAAACCAAGAAGTAAATCACTAGATAGAAATACAGGGCCAAATGACAGTACTTGTCACTGGGAAAGATAGGAAAATTGTGAAGAAATGAAGCTTTTTAATCTCTAGAAAGGTGCTAAAAAAACAATAGAAAGTAATAGAAAATTAAAACCGTAAATCAGTGTTATAGTCTATATCATTTTTAAGGTGAGATGTGCTTTTCCAGCTGAATTTTGTCATTCAGGCAGGATTTTGCTGATTTTCATTCTGATTGTTTGTGTTCACCTGGCAGAATTCTCACTATTCATTGATGTTCTGGTTATTTCTTATCAGCTGTCCCAGTTTTGTCCTTCTGATCAAGCAATTCTGATTGCACAGAAAACATGTTTACTTGTGGCATCTGCAGTTGATCTAGGACAAGGGAGAAAAGCTTCAACAACTTCCGAACAGGTAATGTGCAACCTTCGAGGAAAACACAAGCATTCAGTGTGCTGTTTGGTATGTTTGCTTTCCCTGATGCAGTTGTTTTTGATTCTCTTTAAAGAATCCTTTCCTCCATTCTAGCAACATCTTGATTTCAAAGATTTGTAATGGCTACTTCCTTCCTAAGGAAAGGTCACATTTGGCTTGGCCTCTTCTTTTAAAATGCCCTTTGCCATGGACCATTTTTTCTGAATCTGTTTTGAAATGTTCTTTATCTTCATCATCTCCCTGTGATCACATGTGGTCCATAGGAGTTTCTTCTCTATTTCTTTTTCCTTTCACACATTCTCTAAGGAAGCACTCATTTACTTCCACAGCTTTGATAGCCATCTGAAATTATTTAGTTGGCTTGTTTTTCGTCACTCAATTGCATTTGCTTTCTTTGGCCCACATTCTTAAATATTTTATCATTAACTCAATTTTAACAAGAAGAAGACAGAATTCCTACTTTTGCCTGAATTCCACTCTCAGCTTAAACCTTACCCCTTTTAGGAGATACCAACATCAACATCTTGCTCTCCCATCTACCAGAGTATTCTTTGGTTTGTCTTTAGTTCTTTATCTTCCTTCTTTCAAGCTAAGAAAGTTATCACCAAGTTGGACCACTAGCATTTTTGTATGGTTTTAAGTTCTAGGTCTCTCTGCTTTTTTCTCTTCCCTAGACAAAGAAAACGTCCCAATTTCCCATACCTACCAGCTTCTTTTCTTTCCAGTTGGTATAAAATCCTTCTTGGTGCTTATTCTCTTCCTTCTGTTAATCTGTTCTTCTATATGATTCTTTGCATCTGGAACAAACTCTTAGCAGATCTCTGCCAACATATTTTCTTTCCTTTCTCTTCCCTTGTTGAGTTCAACTCAAAAAACGTATGAGTACCAAGCACTCTGCTAGGTACTGGGGATAAAGAAGATAAAGTCGTTGTCCCGAGGAGTAAAGGGGCCTCTTCTTAGAAACCTTTCCATTGTAAAAGAAGATGAAAAAAAGAATCTATGAGCCTCAGAGCAAAACCAAAACAAACATTTTGCTTCTTAACAAGTAAGGGTGTTGTCAAACTCAAGTTCGTGTGCCCCACACACAGTGAGGCCAAACAAACTGAAATGTCAGAGTTTGGAGCAGAGAAAGGCTTATTGCAAGGGCCGTGCAAGGAGAACGGGTGGCTCATGCTCAAAAGACCCGAACTCCCCAATGGATTTCAGGGAAGAAGTTTTTATATGCAAAATTTGGGGGGGAGGTGCTGCAGAGTGTGTAACCCTCCTCTGATTGGTTGGTGGTGAGGTAACAGGATGGTGTTCCAGGAATCTCAATCATCAGCCTTCTGGTTCCAACCTGTCTGGGGTCCACATGCTTGTGCTCAGCCTAAAGTTATCATCCTCCACCTGGGTGGGGGCCTTAGTTCCTGTAGAAGAAATCAGAGATATATATCAAACTGTTATCCACATCCCCCAAGGAGGAACCAGGACCACCATCCTGCACTATTGTTTTCTTTCTGCATTCCCTCACTCTTCTAATTAGTAACTGTTTGAATCTGCCCTTTGGAACTCAGGGAAGGTCTAGGAGGCTGAAAGCCTTTATTCTACAAACAAGAAATGGGGGAACGGAAAGGTTTTTATTCCCCAGGAGGGCCCCACAGGGTCGTGCTCTGTTTCAACGGTATTCTCACAATAAGGTCTTTTGCTTTACTAAGAAAACAATAACATCTTGTTTTCACATAGCGGTTTTAACTTTTTAAAAGCTTTCCCTCTTAAGTTGGTAGTCCTGAGTCTGTTAAATTTGTATCTCAGTGAATAGAGATCAAATTGACGTGAGGGAAATTTCACAAACTCTTAAGTATGATCCTTAATTATTTTGTTTGTTTCTTAACACTGTTCTTTTTTTCCTGTGTTCTTCTCTTGCACACACTTATGTTTCCTAAGAACTCTCTAACCTAGTAACCTTTCCATAATCTTCTTTGCTTTTGAAAGGATATCTGTTTAGATAATTGAAGATGTACTTCTGCCTTTCCCCATGTTAGCCTGGCCCCTATGAGTTAGACCGTGGTGCTCTTTCTCTAATGAAGATTTGTTGGATTCTATTATTTACATCTGTTCCTTGTTCTCTAAATCCTCATCAATTGAAGTATTTCCAAATAAGTATATTATGAAGCAATATAGATAGACTGCATAATCCTATCAACATTGCATCTAGTCTCCTGAGTATGAGGTGGGGAAAGTGAGGGATGCTTTAAAATATATATAGTAATTGTAAGTTATCAAGGAACCACATCTTTTTCCTAGAACAGGACAATTTGTTACTGAAGGGGAAGCTAGGGAAGAGATCTGGTCATCTGTTAATTACTTATCCTTCATTTCTACTTCTTTGATCTAAGGAAAGAACCAACAGGTTAGGCAAGGTATTGTGTGATCAAAAGATTTGAAAGGTGTGCTTGGGCCAAAGATGAGTAGAGCATGGGGATGCCTGATTTAAAACTTAGTACAATATAGCTTTGCTAAATTGACAAGAAAAGGGGTTTCCTGCTGAGGGCAGTTTCCTACAAAGAGCTGCTTACAAAGGTAAGCCCAAAACCTAATGGGGAAAACAACATTAAACCCCAAGGCTTAAAAACAATCCTCCTTGTCTTGGTGCCCCACATTTTGAATGCACTGGGGCTGCAGTTGGGCCCCCAAGCCTCTAGACCCCACCTGCATGGCTCTGCCAGGTGCAGTACATGCTGCAGCTCTCACAAGTTAGGGTTCAGGCTGGAATTCCACAAGGTGGTTCTACTGGTATGGGGTAGAAGGCTCTGTGGGGCATTGCCCTAGTGAGGGCTTTCTGCAGTGATTCTCCCCTACAGAGGTTCTTTGCCTGGGCACTGACGGTCTCTGGGGCACCTTTTGAAATTTAGGAGAGGGCAGCAGTGCCCCCCAGCTCTTGCACTCTGAATACCGGGGAGAAAACACCAAGCCTTCCAGAGGTTTGCAACCTGTGCCTTCTGGAGGGACAACCACAGCAGCCTGTGCTGCACTTGGGGTGTCTGAGGAGCATGGTACAGGAATTTGAGGAGCACAGCCCAGGAGATGAGATGGCTCTGGGCTGCAGTGGGCCCCTCCTTTGAAATCCTTCTGCCCCGCAGGCCCTTGCACTCTGGGCCCGTGATGGGAGGGCCAGCCCCAAAGATCTCTGATCTGCTGTTGAGGTTATTCTTCCTTTGCCTTGGACAATAGGTCCTGGCTTCTGTTTAGATGGCTGACCAATCTCCCCATTGTCTTGACGAATAGCTCCTAGCTTCTGTTGAGATGGTTCATCCACAGCAATCTCCTTATCAATTCAGCCACACCCTTGGTGTTCTCTCCCTTTGAAGCTTTCTTATTTCTTTCAATATTAATGGGCTGAGAATTTTCCACATTTTAAAATCCTGCTTAATTTTTGATTAACAATTCTACCTTTAAATCATTTCCCTCTTCTCACATTTTACTATAAGCATTCAAGAGAAACCAAGCTACTCTTCAACACTTTGCTTAGAAATTTCTTCAGCCAAATATCAATTTCATCGCTCACAAGTACTACCTTCTATAAAACACTGGGAACACAAACAATTCAACCAAGCTCTTTGCCACTTTATAGCAAGGATGGCCTTTCCTCCTTTCCTCTAGTTTCCAATGTTCCTCATGTTTCCATCTGAGACCTCATCATAATGACATTTACTATCCATATTTCTACCAACATTCAGTTCACAACCACTTAGATATTCTCTAAGAAGACTGAGGCTTTCTCTACAGCTCCCCTCTTCTCTTTCTTGGCCCTCAAGAGAATTTCCCTTAACAGTCCATTCATGACAATGTAGACTTTCTAGCATGCACCTCCAAACTCTTCCAGACTCTGCCCATTACCCAGTTCCAAAGCTGCTTCCATGTTTTTAGGTATTTGTTACAGCAGCACCCCACCAATCAGTACCAATTTTCTGTCTCAGTCCATTCAAGCTGCTAGAACAAAATACAATAGACTGGGTAGGTTATAAACAACAGAAATTTATTTCTCACAGTTCTAGAGGCTGGAAGTCCCAAGATCAAGGTGCCAGGATGGTTGTGTTCTCTGATGAGGTCTCTCTTCCTCCTTTATAGCTGACACCTTTTTGCTGTGTCCTCCCATGATGGAAAGCGCCAAGGATCTCTTTGGAACCTTCTTATAAAAAGCACAAATCTCATGTATGAGGGCTCCATCCTATGACTTTAGCATCTCTCAAAGGCCCCACCTGCTAATACCTTCACCTTTGGGGTATGATTTTAACATATGAATTTGGGGGCATATATTCAGACCATAACATCATAGCTTGAGCAGCATCCCATAAGTATTGGTTTGTTTGTTTTTTTCTTTTCATTCATCGCAAAATATTTTCTAATTTTCATTCTGATTTCTTCTTTGACCCATTGTTTATTTAGGAATCTATTGTTTAATATCCACATGTTTCCCAAATTTATTATTATCTTACTGATTTCTAATCTTGTTCCACTGTGGACAGAGTACATACTTCGTGTGACTTCAAGTGATTTTAAATTTATTTGAAGTCTGTGTTGTGGCCTCACAAATGGTCTGTCCTGGATAAAGTGCCATGTGTGCTTGAGAAAGAATGTATTTTCTTCTTGGGTTGGTGAAATGGTATTAAAAAAACTATATATAGTTTTATACAGTTGTTTTTTAAAACAAGAGAAGAAAGAAGAAATATATATTTATACTTTCTTTTACACTTACATAATTACTTTTATCAGTACACTTTGTTTCTTCATTTGGATTCAGATTACTATCTGGTGTCACTTGTTTTCAGCCTGAAGAACCTCTCTTAGCATTTTTATAAAATGGTTCTGCTAGCAAAAAGATTCTCTCAGCTTTTTTTAATCTGAGAATTTATTTTGCTTTCAGCTCTGAAAGATAGTTTTACTGGATATTAGATTCTTGGATGACTGATATTTTCTTTCATTACATTGAATATGTTATCCTACTGCCTTTTTCATCAAGATTCTGCATTTCCTGACATTGTCATCATACCTTCCTTCTTTAAGTGTGGTTTCCTTTAGTTGTTTGAACATATTTATAATAGCTACTTTGAAATCTGCGTCTGCTAAGTTCCAACATTGGACCTTTCCAAAGTCAGTTCCTGTTGCCTACTTTATTCCTGTGTATGGGTCATACTTCTTGTTTCTTTGCATATCTTATAATTTTTTGTTGAAAACTGGACATTTTGCATAATATATTGGAACATCTTTGGATACTGATTCCCCCCCGCCCCGGGACTTGCTGTTAATATTTGCTTGTTTATTTGTTTAGTGACTTGGCTGGGCTAGTTCAGTGCAGTCTATTTCCCACAGCTGTATAGTAGTATACAGCTTCTGATATTACTTATCAGAGATTACAGTCTTTGCCTTTGCAGTCACCCTGACCCCTCCCCTGAAACGGGATGAAAGAAGTTTTAGCAGGGTTATTTTTGACTATCTCTTTCTGTGATCTCCCTGTTAAGCTTCTGAATGGGCTTCTTTTATTGGTATCACACACAGATATAAGTCTTGACTAATTACTAGGTGACTGCTGTGTGTGTGTGTGTGTGTTTGTGTGTGTGTGTTTCTGTGTGTGTGTGCATGTGCATGTGCACGCACGTGCACGTGAGTGTTTGAAAATGCTCTTTGGCATAAATTGCTCCACAGTCTGATCCAATTAAAGTAAGGCCCCTTTGAAGGGATAGGGAATCTTCTTAGCTTTCTCTTCCTCTGGTTCTCTCTGTAAACTTCTAGCTGGTCTACTGTTTGGCTTGTTGATATCATTAGTTACCAGCCTCCTCTTAATTGCCCACACCAAAATCTCCACTTTTTTTTATAGTGCCCTTAGACTCGAAGTTCCTCAAGCTCTATTTCAATAAAAGTCAGTCTCCTTAGGGTGACTACAGAGCTCACTCTTCTAATGGCCTTCCTCTCCTCCTGAGCAGAAACTCTATACCACTGCTTTGAAACTAGAGGCAGGGATAGTGACCCATTTGTATCAGAGTGACAATACAGTTCTATGAGTCAGGGCTAGGCAAAAGTCGTAGTCCCTAGCATTCTTGGCTTGCCTCTTCCAGCATGGAAACTCTGTCTTATAAGCAAGCTGAGGTGAGGGCAATTGAGACCCAGTATTCTCAATTTGCAATGTCTGGTATGGGGACTGGGTAGAAGAAGAGAGCTCAAGGCTTCTCAGTTGTGCTTGTTTATAATAGAACTAATGCAATACAGATCTTGGGGAGGGGGATGAGAAGTACTGGCAGCATGCCCATTCTGGTCATCCCTAGCCTGGAAACTAAGGATAGCGTGAGCCCCATCTTCTTGGCCACACCCACCTAAAGTGCACTTACATCACACTGAGCTTGGGGGAGAGTGAACAGATCATGGCTCAACTGCTACAGGTACTCACTGTTCTTACTGAGACTTAGTAGATTTCCTAGAATAGATGTTTCCCCATTTGCTATATGCCCTTAGGGAAATTTCCTGAGACTTTACATGATTGTGTTTTAAAATTTTCACCAGTTATGTTAGTTTTGCTGGGGAGAGGATCCATGGCTCTCCTCATACCACCATTCTGGAAGTGCTTCTCTTCTATCCTAGATTATTAAAGAAACTGATAATGTTCAAGATTTTCTATATAATCCTCATTTTCCTGGAACATTAAGGAAAAGTAAAAAAATATATAGAGAGGCTAATATTTATATATAAATTCCAAATATTCACTTTATACTTTCATTTTTCTATAGTTTTATTTTTAACTGTTTTTAGTGAAAATGATATTATTTTTATTTGCTTAAAGTTTGGTTTGGTTGAGACTAATTTTCTCATGGCTTTCTTACCAAATAGACCAGGTTACTGAATCGTGCACTTGATCAGATCCATAAATGCAGAGACATCTGGAATCTCCTGAAAGAAACAGGTACAGTGGGACTGGGAGTTTGGTAACACAGTTATAAAAGGGGTTTCAAATCTTAATAACCTAGTCTTTATCACCAGAAATTTGTCCTACTGCAATACTTGATAACCAGTCAGATGATTCTTTAAGAGCTAGCTTTTCCCCATGGTATGTCTGTATTTTGACTCTTTGACATACTACTTAGAGTAAGAACATTTTTTACCTTGATTTTTATTGATGTATAGTATTGAGTATAAAAATAGGACCATAATTGTTCAATATGGCTTTATTGCTCTTAGGTCACTAGATTTGATGTCTAATTTAATCAAGTTTTAACTTTGACTAAATGTAGGGTACAGAGTCTTCCAAACCAAAATTACAATATCAGATACTGCTAACATTTTGTTATGAAATAATCAAAATAATAGTAAACCTTTTGAAGTTACATAGTAGCTTGCTACTGTTTCCTGATTAAGGATGGTATTATTAGATAGACTTTATTATATTGTGTCCATCTGTTTCTGTTTTATTTAGAATTTTAAAAAAAATCAATAGATATATTGAATTGAATTACATGCCTTTTAAGCTTCTATGGAGATAATCATACGGTTTTTCTCTTTTGAAGTATTACTATATTGAATTATAATAATAATATATTTCCTAAAATTGAGTCATTGTTGCATTTCTGGAATAACCCCTATTTGGTCATGGTGTATTATTATTTTTTAAAATGCTGATGAATTTGGTTTCCTAATATTTAGAAATTATTGGTCTATCATTTTGTGTGTGTTCATGCATGATATCTTTGATGGATTTTGATATCAAACTATAGGAATTATAAGGAAGAACATAAACACATAAAATTTAGTTCACCTCTCTCAATCTATGGCAGGCATTTAAAAGAATGCAAACAATAAAAAGAAAGGACAGAGAATACCTAAATAACATTCTTAGTATGGAAGATTTAATAAAAATATATTCTATAGCCTGAAAACATACTTTATAGCCTGAGAATAGAAAACTCATTTTCTTTTCATGTGCCCTTTGAACATTTACAAAATTGATCACAAGAAAAACCTGAATAAAAAAAAGAAAAACGTGAATAAATTCTAAGACATAGAAATAAAACAGACAGCATTATCTGATCACAATGCAATAAAACTAGAAATTAATAATGGAATCAGGAAACAAAACCCTTGACCAGTTGGACATTTTAAACAACAGTAATAACGGAAAATCTAGAAAA
Organism: Balaenoptera musculus; assembly: GCF_009873245.2. Classification (NCBI taxonomy): domain Eukaryota; kingdom Metazoa; phylum Chordata; class Mammalia; order Artiodactyla; family Balaenopteridae; genus Balaenoptera; species Balaenoptera musculus. The sequence goes on along the minus strand of NC_045806.1, from coordinate 56,898,203 downwards.
TCATGATAACAAGAATACCTCATAACAGAATCTAAATTGCTAAAGCAATGCTCAGCATGAAATTCATACCTTCAGTGCCTTTTATTTTAAAGGTATATCAGAATGCTAGCTGTCTACTGAAAAATCAATTTCTTCTTTCTAGGAACACAGCTAGACTCTTATCTATCTATCTATCTATTTATCTATTTATCATCTATCTATGTCATTAGAGACTTGCAAATTTAAACAACAATGAGATGCCACGACACACCTGTTAAATGGCAAAAATTTAAAACACTGAAAACACCAAATGCTGGTAAGTATGTGGAACAACAGGGATGCTCAGTCATTGCTGACAGGAATGCAAAATGGTTTAGCCACGTTGAAAGACAGCTTGGCAATTTCTTACAAAACTAAGCGTACTCTTGCTATACAATCCAGCAGCTGTGTTCCCTGGTATTTACCCAAATAAATTGAAAACTTATGTCCATGAAAAGACCTGCACATGGATGTTTATAGCAGCTTTATTCACAATTGCTAAAATTTGGAAGCAACCAAGATGTCCTTCAGTAGGTGAATGGATAAACTGTGGAATGTCCAAACAATGAAATATTATTCAGGGTTAAGAAGAAATGAACTATTAAGCCATGAAAAGACATGAAGGAAACTTAAGTGCATATTACTAAGTGAAGGAAGCCAATCTGAAAATGCCGCATACTGTATGATTCCAACTATATGACAATCCAGAAAAGACAAAACTATGGAGACAATAAAAGGATCATTGGTCGCCAGGGGTGAGTTGTGGAAGGAGGGTTGAATAGATAGAACACAGAAAATTTTTAGGGCAGTGAAACTATTATGTATGATAGTACAATGGTGGATACATGTTATTATACATTTGTCAAAATCCATAGAATGTACAACACCAAGAGTGAATCCTAATGTAACCTATGGAATTTCGGTAAAAATGATATGTCACTGTAGATTCATTGATTGTAACAAATGTACCACTATGGTACAGGATGTCAGTAGTGGGGGAGGTTGTATGCAGTGGGGGATAGGGTATATATGGGAACATTCAGTACTTTCCACTCAAATTTGCTGTGAACCTAAAACTGCTTTGAAGAATGGCTATCATCGGTGCTCCTTCCAGCAACAGGAGAAAAGCGTGCCCCTGTGCCGATGCTCTTCCACCTGGGCCCTGGAAATGAAACGCACGTGGATCAAACCTGAATTCCAAAGCAGCCAACCCACAGACCAACCTGGGAGAAATTAATCTTTGCTGTTGGGTGATTTACAAGGTGATAAAGAACTTCAAGCTGCAAAAGCCGTGTGGAAGACAGGCTCTTGGTGCTCCAGCCAGGCATCAGGGCTGTGCCACGGAGGTGGGAGAGCCAAGTTCAGGACACTAGTCCACAAGAGACCTCCCAGATCCACGTAATATCAAACGGCGAAAATCTCCCAGAGATCTCCATCTCAATGCCAAGACCCAGCTCCACTCAACACCCAGCAAGCTCCAGTGCTGGACACCCTATGCCAAACAACTAGCAAGACAGGAACACAACCCCATCCATTAGCAGAGAGGCTGCCTAAAACCATAATAAGGCCACAGACACCCCCAAACACACCAACAGACGTGGACCTGCACACCAGAAAGACAAGATCCAGCCTCATCCACCAGAACACAGACACCAGTCCCCTCCATCAGGAAGCCTACACAACCCACTAAACCAACCTTAGCCACTGGGGGCAGACACGAAAAACAACGGGAACTATGAACCTGCAGCCTGCAAAAAGGAGACCCCAAACACAGTAAGTTAAGCAAAATGAGGAGACAGAGAACCACATAGCAGATGAAGGAGCAAGGCAAAAACCCATCAGACCAAACAAATGAAGAGGAAATAGGCAGTCTACCTGAAAAATAATTCAAAATAGTGACAGTAAAGATGATCCAAAATCTTGGAAATAGAATGGAGAAAATACACAAAACTTTTAACAAGGACCTAGAAGAACTAAAGAGCAAACAGACAGTGATGAACAACACAATAAATGAAATTAAAAATTCTCTAGAAGGGATCAATAGCAGAATAACTGAGGCAGGAGAACGGATAAGTGACCTGGAAGATAAAATAGTGGAAAACACTACTGCAGAGCAGAATAAATAAAAAAGAATGAAAAGAATTGAGGACAGTCTCAGAGACATCTGGGACAACATTAAACACACCAACATTCGAATGATAGGGGTCCCAGAAGTAGAAGAGAAAAAGAAAGGGACTCAGAAAATATTTGAAGAGATTATAGTTGAAAACTTCCCTAATATGGGAAAGGAAATAGTTAATCAAGTCCAGGAAGCACAGAGAGTCCCATAGAGGATAAATCCAAGGAGAAACACGCCAAGGCACATATTAATCAAACTATCAAAAATTAAATACAAAGAACAAATATTAAAAGCAGCAAGGGAAAACAACAAATAACACATAAGGGAATCCCCATAAGGTTAACAGCTGATCTTTCAGCAGAAACTCTGCAAGCCAGAGGGGAGTGGCAGGACATATTTAACGTGATGAAGGAGAAAAACCTACAACCAAGATTACTCTACCCAGCAAGGACCTCATTCAGATTTGATGGAGAAATTAAAAGCTTTACAGACAAGTAAAAGCTAAGAGGATTCAGCACCACCAAACCAGCTTTACAACAAATGCTAAAGGAACTTCTCTAGGCAGGAAACACAAGAGAAGGAAAAGACCTACAATAATAAACCCAAAACAATTAAGAAGATGATAATAGGAACATACCTAATGATAATTACCTTAAATGTAAATGGAAATGCTCCAACCAAAAGACATAGACTGGCTGAATGGATACAAAAACAAGACCCGTACATATGCTGTCTACAAGAGACCCCCTTCAGACCTAGGGACACATACAGACTGAAAGTGAGGGGATGGAAAAAGATATTCCATGCAAATGGAAACCAAAAGAAAGCTGGAGTAGCAATTCTCATATCAGACAAAATAGAATTTAAAACAAAGACTGTTACAAGAGACAAAGAAGGATGCTACATAATGATCAAGGGATCAATCCAAGAAGAAGATATAAGAATTGTAAATATTTATGCACCCAACGTAGGAGCACCTCAATACATAAGGCAAATACTAACAGCCATAAAAAGGGGAAATCGACAGTAACACCATCATAGTAAGGGACTCTAACACCCCACTTTCACCAATGGACAGATCATCCAAAATGAAAATACATAAGGAAACACAAGCTTTAAATGATACATTAAACAAGATGGACTTAATTGGTATTTATAGGACATTCCATCCAAAAACGACAGAATACACATTCTTCTTAAGTGCTCATGGAACATTCTCCAGGATATATCATATGTTGGGTCACAAATCAAGCCTTGGTAAATTTAAGAAAATTGAAATCATATGAAGTATCTTTTCTGACCACAATGCTATGAGACTAGATATCAATTAAAGGAAAAAATCTGTAAGAAATACAAACACATGGAGGCTAAACAACACACTACTTAATAACGAAGAGATCACTGAAGAAATCAAAGAGGAAATCAAAAAATACCTAGAAACAAATGACAGTGAAAACACGACGACCCAAAACCTATGGGATGCAGCAAAAGCAGTTCTAAGAGGGAAGTTTATAGCAATACAATCCTACCTTAAGAAACAAGAAACATCTCAAATAAACAACCTAACCTTACCCCTAAAGCAATTAGAGAAAGAAGAACAAAAAAACCCCAAAGTTAGCAGAAGGAAAGAAATCATAAAGATCAGATCAGAAATAAATGGAAAAGAAATGATGGAAACGATAGCAAAGATCAATAAAACTAAAAGCTGGTTCTTTGAGAAGATAAACAAAATTGATAAACCATTAGCCAGACTTATCAAGATAAAAAGGGAGAAGACTCAAATCAATAGAATTAGAAATGAAAAAGGAGAAGTAACAACTGACCCTGCAGAAATACAAAGGATCATGAGAGATTACTACAAGCAACTGTATGCCAATAAAATGGACAAATTCTTAGAAATGCACAACCTTCCGTAACGGAACCAGGAAGAAATAGAAAATATGAACAGACCAATCACAAGCACTGAAATTGAAACTGTGATTAAAAATCTTCCATCAGGGGACTTCCCTGGTGACGCAGTGGTTGAGAATCTGCCTGCCAATGCAGGGGACACAGGTTCGAGCCCTGGTCTGGGAAGATCCCACATGCCGCGGAGCAGCTGGGCCCGTGAGCCACAACTACTGAGCCTGCGCGTCTGGAGCCTGTGCTCCGCAACAAGAGAGGCCGCGATAGTGAGAAGCCTGCACACCGCGATGAAGAGTGGCCCCCGCTCGCCGCAACTAGAGAAAGCCCTTTCACAGAAACGAAGACCCACCACAGCCAAAAATAAATAAATAAATTAATTAATTTTTAAAAAATCTTCCAAGAAACAAGAGCGCAGGACCAGATGGCTTCACAGGCGAACTCTATCAAACATTTAGAGAAGAGCTAACACCTATCCTTCTCAAACTCTTCCAAAATATAGCAGAGGGAGGAACACTCCCAAACTCCTTCTATGAGGCAACCATCACTCTGATACCAAAACCAGACAAAGATGCCACAGAGAAAGAAAACTACAGGCCAATATCACTGATGAACATAGATGCAAAACTCCTCAGCAAAATACTAGCAAACAGAATCCAACAACACATTAAAAGGATCATACACCATGATCAAGTGGGGTTTATCCCAGGAATGCAAGGCTTCTTCAATATACGCAAATCAATCAACGTGATACCCCATATTAACAAATTGAAGAAGAAAAACCATATGATCATCTCAATAGATGCAGAGAAAGCTTTGACAAAATTCAACACCCATTTATGATAAAAACCCTCCAGAATATAGGCATAGAGGAAATTTTCCTCAACATAATAAAGGCCGTATATGACAAACCCACAGCCAACATCGTCCTCAATGGTGTAAAGCTCAAACCATTTCCACTAAGATCAGGAAAAAGACAAGGTTGCCCACTCTCACCACTATTATTCAACATAGTTTGGAAGTTTTAGCCACAGCAGTCAGAGAAGAAAAAGAAATAAAAGGAATCCAAATGGGAAAAGAAGAGGTAAAGCTGTCACTGTTTGCACATGACATGATACTATACATAGAGAATCCTAAAGATGCTACCAGAAAACTACTAGAGCTAATCAATGAATTTGGTAAAGTAGCAGGATACCAAATTAATGCACAGAAATCTCTTGCATTCGTATACACTAAAGTTGAAAAATCTGAAAGTGAAATTAAGAAAACACTCCCATTTACCATTGCAAGAAAAAGAATAAAACATCTAGGAATAAACCTATGTAAGGAGACAAAAGACCTGTATGCAAAAAATTATAGGACACTGATGAAAGAAATTAAAGATGATACAAATAGATGGAGAGATATACCATGTTCTTGGATAGGAAGAATCAACATTGTGAAAATGACTCTACTATCCAAAGCAATCTACAGTTTCAATGCAATCCCTATCAAACTACCACTGGCGTTTTTCACAGAACTAGAACAAAAAATTTCACAATTTGTATGGAAACACAAAAGACCCCGAAAGCCAAAGCAATCTTGAGAAAGAAAAACGGAGTTGGAGGTATCAGGCTCCCTGACTTCAGACTATACTACAAATCTACAGTAATCAAGACAGTATGGTACTGGCACAAAAACAGAAATATAGATCAATGGAACAGGATAGAAAGCCCAGAGATAAACCCACACACATATGGTCACCTCATCTTTGATAAAGGAGGCAAGAATATACAGTGGAGAAAAGACAGCCTCTTCAATAAGTGGTGCTGGGAAAACTGGACAGCTACATGTAAAAGAATGAAATTAGAAAACTTCCTAACACCATACACAAAAATAAACTCAAAATGGTTTAAAGGCCAAAATGTAAGCCAGACACCATCAAACTCTTAGAGGAAAACATAGGCAGAATACTCTATGACATAAATCACAGCAAGATCCTTTTTGACCCATCTCCTAGAGAAATGGAAATAAAAAGAAAAATAAACAAATGGGACCTAATGAAACTTAAAAGCTTTTGCACAGCAAAGGAAACCATAAACAAGACTAAAAGACAACCCTCAGAATGGGAGAAAATATTTGCAAATGAAGCAACTGACAAAGGATTAATCTCCAAAATTTACATGCAGCACATGCAGCTCAATATAAAAAAACAAACAACCCAATCCAAAAATGGGCAGAAGACCTAAATAGACATTTCTCCAAAGAAGATATACAGATTGCCAACAGACACATGAAAGAATGCTCAGCATCATTAATCACTAGAGAAATGCAAATCAAAACTACAGTGAGGTATCAGCTCACACCAGTCAGAATGGCCATCATCAAAAAATCTGGAAACAATAAATGTTGGAGAGGGTGTGGAGAAAAGGGAACCCTCTTGCACTATTGGTGGGAATATAAATTGATACAGCCACTATGGAGAACAGTATGGACGTTCCTTAAAAAACTAAAAATAGAACTACCATATGACCCAACAATCCCACTACTGGGCATATACCCTGAGAAAACCATAATTCAAAAAGAGTCATGTACCAAAATGTTCACTGCAGCTCTATTTACAATAGCCAGGACATGGAAGCAACCTAAGTGTCCATCAACAGATCAATGGATAAAGAAGATGTGGCACATATATACAATGGAATATTACTCAGCCATAAAAAGGAATGAAACTGAGTTATTTGTAGTGAGGTGGATGGACCTAGAGTCTGTCATACAGAGTGAAGTAAGTCAGAAAGAGAAAAAGAAATACCGTATGCTAACACATATATATGGAATCTAAAAAAAAAATGATCATGAAGGACCTAGGGGCGAGACGGGAATAAAGATGCAGACCTACTAGAGAATGGACTTGAGGATACGGGGAGGGGGAAGGGTAAGCTGGGACAAAGAGAGAGAGTGGCATGGACATATATACACTACCAAACGTAAAATAGATAGCTAGTGGGAAGCAGCCGTATAGCACAGGGAGATCAGCTCGGTGCTTTGTGACCACCTAGAGGGGTGGGATAGGGAGGGTGGGAGGGAGGGAGATGCAAGAGGGAAGAGGTATGGGGACATATGTATATGTATAACTGATTCACTTTGTTATAAAGCAGAAACTAGCACACCATTGTAAAGCAATTATACTCCAATAAAGATGTTAAAAAAAAAAAAAGAATGGCTATCATCAAAAAGGCAAGGGAGAGGGCTTCCCTGTTGGCGTAGTGATTGAGAATCCGCCTGCCGATGCAGGGCACACGGATTTGAGCCCTGGTCCCAGAAGATCCCACATGCCGCCGAGCAGCTAAGCCTGTGCGCCACAACTACTGAGCCTGCACTCTGAAGCCTGCAAGCCACAACTACTGAAGCCCACGTGCCTAGAGCCTGTCCTCTGCAACAGGAGAAGCCACCACAATGAGAAGCCCACGAACCGCAGCAAAGAGTAGCCCCCGCTGTCCGCAAGTAGAGAAAAGCCTGCATGCAGCAACGAAGACCCAATGCAGCCAAAAATAAATAAATAAATATTTCAAAAATTTAAAAAGGCAAGGGAGGATGTGGAGAAAAGGGAATCCTTGTGCACTGTTGATGGGACTGTAAATTGGTACAGGTACTATGAAAAACAATGTGGAGGTTCCTCAAAAAATTAAAAATAGAACCACCATATGATCCAGAAATCCCACTACTGAGTATATATCCGAAGGAAATGAAATCACTATTGCAAAGAGATATCTGCAGCACCATGTTCACTGCAGCATTATTCGCAATAGTCAAGACATGGAAATAGTCTAAGTATCCATTGAAGGATGAATGGGTAAAGAAAATGTGACATACATACATATATATATGTATGTCTGTATGTACCATTAGTTACAGCTCCAAGGATGATGGGTTGTAAAATGCTATTAAAAACGGATTTTATTTTAAAGTAAAAAAAATAAAGTAAATCTATTAATTAAAAAATAAACAAATGTGGTAGCAGGAAAGACAATAATAGGAAATTTCTTAGTGTTGATGATTCTTTGTCAGTTTTTCTGGAATATAGTATGCTATTTCAATTTGTAAATTAAAGTGTTCCTCTTTTTCTAGAAAATTTTCTAGAACTGTTTTTAAACATTTGGTTTTATTTTTTTTCAGTTTTCTTCTTTAGGAACTCTAGGTATGTTTTGGATCTCCTTTGCTTGTCTTCCAAATCTACCATCTTCTCTCTTTTTAGAGTTTTAATTTCTGTTCTCATTTTTTGAACACATTAGAGATTTAACTCGTTAATTAATAAAGGAACCAGTAAGATGTTACAGCTGTTTCAAAAGATGAGTAAAACACACACACACACACACACACACACACACACACACGGGCAATTAGGAAATGGATTTACAAGTATATTCAAAACTGAATTGCCCATAAGTGTGTGTGAATGTGCATGGGTATGTTATCCTTTGCTATTCCAAAGCTAGGATACAAAGGCCAAGAAACTCTCTCCACCAGATTTACCCGTAGTACTTATAAATTTGAGGAAAATCATCTTTTTTCAAGGTCCTTCAAATTTACTAAGGTCCCTGGCCTTATGGAAAGTGAACTTTTTGTCACATTTAGACTGGGAACCCTCCCTATAAGTCAGGTAACAGGACAGTTCACTGAGAGGACTTCGTAGGCATTTACTCCATACAGCTGAGGTAAGAGCAACCTTATTCCTTAAACGTATCTTATCATACCTGATTAAGTGGCTCTCTTTCTTAAATATGGATAGTTCATGCAAGGCCTTTGTTGCACAATGAGTCCATTTATATCCTGGTTTAAAAAGTGGAAGATTTTTATAGAACCAATGCAAATAACTATATTGCCATGAAAAATAGGGAGACTTAGGAACAGTTTCTGAATTCATAAGGGAGGGGTAGGATGGGGAGGAGGTAAGTGAGAATCATATCATTTTTAAATATTTTAATTTAGTTTACAGAAGCAGCATCTACTAAATTGTTTTGAGTTACAAATAACTTACAAAGAAAAAGGACTTTCTCATAAATTCAGAAAATAGAACATTAAAACATAATCAACGATATTCCAAATAAATAACCACAATAAAATTTCCCTCATCAGTTTATTCAGTCCTATATCATTAGTGCTAGATCTTTGGTTAGTAGTCTGCTTTCATGAAGCTGTATGCTTCTAAACTTAAAAAAAAAAATCTCTGGAAATCCTCACTAAGTACACTGGTCTCAAAGTTGTCTATGCAATGTTAACTTAGAAACCTGTTCCTGAAAGTCTATTCTGATACGTCAGTAGTTTGAAGAACCTGGTCAGTAGTTTGAAGAACCTCGTACAGTCCTTTTCTGTGAGTCTCTGAGCCTGTCCTTTGTTGGAGACACAGACTCTGGCCTGTAACTTATAGCAGTCTTCAAGCCAGCAATAGAGTAAAACAAAAACTGTATACTACAGAGAGTTAATGGCTGTGGTTAATTTAGTAAGGTAACCAATAATATCAGAATGGAGGAAGGTAAACTTCTCTATTGGGGTACAGTACATAACTATTTCATAAGAGTTTTTATTGTGGTAAAAAATATATATATAACATAAATTTGCCATTTTAGCCATTTTTACATATACAAATCAGTGGCATTAATTACATTCACAATGTTGTGCTATTTATTTCCAAAACTTTTTCATCACCCCAAACAGAAACTCTGTACCCATTAAAAAATACCTCCCTATTCCCCCTTCTCCCAGCCCCTGGTAACCTCTAATGTTCTTTATGTCTCTATGATTTCGCCTATTCTAGATATTTCATTTAAGGGCAATCATATGATATTTATACTTTTGAGACTGGCTTATTTCACTTAACATAATGTTTTTAAGGTTCATCCATGTTGTGACATATTAGTACTTCATTCCTTTTTATGGCTGAATAATATTCTATTGTATGGATATACCATATTTTGTTTATCAATTCATCTGTTGATGGACTCTTGGGTTGTTATCACCTTTTAGCTATTATGGATAATGCTGCTATGAGCATTGGTGTACAAATATACAAAGCAAATATCTGTTTGAGTCCCTGCTATCAATCTTTTGGATCTATATCTAGGAGTGGAATTGCTGGGTTATACGATAATTCTACATTTAGCTTTTTGCAGAACTGCCAAACTGTTTTCCATAGCACTACACCATTTTACATTCCCACAAGCACTGAATGAAATTTCTAATTTCTCCACCTCCTGGTAGCCATCCTAGTGAGTATGAAGTGGTATCTCATGGTTTTATTTGCATTTTCCTAATGACTAATGATGTTGAGTGTCTTTTCATGTGTTTATTGTCCATTTATATATCTTCTTTGGGAAAAAAAGGACTTGTCTGTCAAGTCCTTTGCCCATTTAATTGGGTTAGCTGTCTTTTTATTGTTGCTTGTATTAAGCCTAAAAAAGAAAAACCTAAAGTTTCTTCCCCCTCCTGTGTTTTTTCTTTCCTGTATACCTCCTTTACCTTCACAGAGAACACTTCTGGTCACCAAACGTGTGGAGATTTTCCCCCACACGAAGCAATTTTCTGTGACACCAGCTGAGTGTGCTGCAATTCACCTGGGCTTCTGACCAATGGCTGTAGATCAGAGATCCCAACAGCTCTCCCCTTGGGTTCAATTAATTTGCTAGAGAGGCTCATGGAGCTCAGGGAAACATTTACTTATGGTTACCAGTTTATTATAAACGGAGATGATAAAGGATACAGATGAACATCCAGATGGAAGAGATGAGTAGGGCAAGGTATGTGAGAAGGGACGCAGATTTTCCATGCCCTCTCCAGACATGCCACTTTCCCAGCACCTTCATGACTTCATCAACCCGGAAGCTCTCGGAACCCTGTACTTTGGGGATTTTTATGGATGCTTCATCACGTAGGCATGATTAATCATTAACTCCATTTTCAGCCCTTATCCCTTCTTAAGAGAGTGGGGGACGGGGCTTAAAATTTCAAGCTTATAATCATGGCTTGGTCTTTCCAGTGACTAGTCCTCATCCAGGAGCCCACCCAGAGTCACCTCACTAGAACAAAAGATACTCCTATCACCCAGGAAATTACAAGGGTTTCAGGAGCTCTGTGTCAGGAACAATGATCAAAGACCAATATTAGAACAAGAGATGCTTCTTGTGTTCTTATCTCTTGGGAAATTATAGGAGTTTTAGGAGCCCTGTACCAGGAACAAGAGGCAGAGACCAATATATATATTTTCTATTATCTCACAAAACCCTTATCAGGTACATCATTTGCAAGTATTTTCTCCTATTCTGTAGGTTGTCTTTTCACTTTCTTGATAATGTCCTTTGATGCACAACAGATTTTAATTTTGATGAAGTCCAGTTTATCTGCCTTTTCTTTTGTTGCTCATTATTTTAGTGTCATATTTAAGAATCTATTGCCAAATCCAAGGTCATGAAGATTTGCCCCTGTATTTTCTTCTAAGAGCTTTATAGTTTTAGCTCTTATATTTAGGTCATTGGTCCATTTTGAGTTAATTTTTGTATATGGTATGAGGTAAGCATCCAGCTTCATTCTTTTGTGTGTGGAAATCCATTTGCCCCAGCAGTATTTTTTGAAGAGACTTCTTTTCCTCGTTAAGGAGTATTGACATTCTTGTTGAAAATCAGTTGGCCATAGATGTTTATTTCTGTTCTCAGTTCTGTTTTATTAGTCTATATGTTTATCCTTAAGGCAGTACCACACTGCTCTGATTACTGTTGCTTTGCTGTAAGTTTTGAAATGGGGAAGTGTGACTCCTCCAACTTTGTTCTTTTTTGAGATTATGTTGACTTTTGGGGGCCCTTACAATTCCATATGAATTTGAGGATTGACTTTTCTATTTCTGCAAAAAAGGCTGTCAGAATTTGGTAGGTATTGCTTAAGGTAGTTTTGATATCTTACCAATATTAAGTCTTCCAATCCATGAACATGGGATGCCTTTCCATTATTTAGGTCTTGTTTGCTTTCTTTCATCAATGTTTTATAGTTATCAGTATATAAGTCTTTCACCTCCTTGGCTAAATTTACTCCTAGGTATTTTATTCTTTTGGATGCTATTGTAAATGGAATTGTTTCCTTCATTTCCTTTTTGGATTGTTCACTGCTAATGTATGGAAACACAGCTGATTTTTGCATGTTGCTCTTGTACACTGCAACTTTGTTGAATTCATACATTTCTTGTGGATTCATTGGGATTTATATATATATATATAATCATCTCATCTGTGATCAGCAATAGTTTTATTTCTTCCTTTTTAATGTGGATGCCTTTTATTCCTTTTTCTTGCCTGATTTCTCTGGCTAGAACTTCCAGTACAATAACAGCAGTGAACACAGGCATCCTTTTTTTGTTCCTGACCTTAGGAAGAAAGCTTTCAGTCTTTCTCCATTGATTATGTTACCTGTGAGCTTTTGTAAATATCCTGTATCAGGCTGAGTATATTCCCTTCTATTCCTAGTTTTCTGAGTGTTTTTTTTCTTTATCATGAAAATGTCTTGGATTTTATCAAATGATTTTTCTGCATCAATTGAGATGATCATGTGGGTTTTTTTCTTTTGTTCTATTAATGATATATTAATATATTATCAATTGATTTGCTTATGCTGAACCAACCTTGCATTCCTGGGTTAAATCCCACCTGGTCACAGTGTATAATCTTTTCATATGTTGTAGGATTTGGCTTACTAGTAGTTTGTTGAAGAGTTTTGAATCATTATTCATATAGTATATTGGTCTGTAATGTTCTTTCCTTATGATATCTTAATTTGGCTTGCTGCCAGAGTAATGCTGGCTTCATAGAATGAGTTGGGAAATACTCCCTACTCTTCAGTTTTTTGGAAGAGTTTGAAAAGTGTTGGTGTTAATTCTTTAAGTGTTTGGTAGAATTAATCACTAAAGCCTTGTCATCCTGGACTTTTTTATTAGGAGGGTTTTGGTTACTGATTCTCTTTTAATTTTTTAGGTCTGTTGAGATTTTCTGTTTCTTCTTAAGTCAGTTTAAGTAATGTGTGTGCTTCTAGGAATTTGTTGTTTCATCTAGGAAATCTAATTTGTTGGCATACAATAGTTCATGGTAATCCTTTTTATTTCTGTAAGGTCAGTAGTGATATCCCCTCTTTTGAATTACTAGAATCTGATTCTAGTAATGAGTCTTCCCTCTTTTATTGTCAGTGTAGCTAAAGGTTTATCAATTTTGTTAATCTCTTCAAATTCTTGGTTTCATTGATTCTCTCTATTGTTTTTCTATTCTCTATTTCATTTTTCTCCGCTCTTTATTATTTCCCTCCTCTAGTAGCTTTGAGTTTATTTTGCTTGTTTTTCTAGTTTCTCAAGGTTTACAGTTATGTTATTGCTTTGAATTTTTTCTTTTTTTAAAAAGTATATTTTATTTTATTTTATTTGGCCATGCCACTTGGTATGTGGGATCTTGGTTCTCTGACCAGGGATCGAACTCATGCCCCCTGCATTGGAAGCATGGAGTCTTAACCACTGGACCACCAGGGAAGTCCCTCTTCTTTTTTAATGTAGGTATTTACAGCTATAAACTTCCCTCTGAGTACTTGCCTTCACTGCATCCCATAAATTTCAGTGTGTCGTGTTTTTGTTTTCTTCCATCTCTAGGTATTTTCTAACTTCTCTTGTGATTTTTTTCTTTGACCCATTGGTTATTGCTTAATTTCCACATACTTCTGAATTTTCCAGTTTTATTTCTGTTGTAGATTTCTAGCTTCATTCCATTATGGTCAGAGAATATACTCTATTTCAGTCTTATTAAATTTATTGAGACTTGTTTTGTAGCCAAATATATGGTCTCTACTGGAGAATATTCCATGAGCACTTGAGCATAAAGTGTTTTCTGCTGTTGTTGGATGGAATATTCTGCATAATGTCTGTTAGGTTTAATTTGTTTATAGTGTTGTTGGCATCCTCTGTTTCCTTGTTGATCCTCTATCTAGATATTCTATCCATTATTGAAAATGATTCGTAAGTGTTTCTCTTGAAGGTAAAAATACACTAGGAACAGAGAAGACAGTCAAAAATCTCCAGGAACTGCCCATAAAGTATAAAATATCTGAAATTTTTATATTAATAATGTTTTACCTATAAAAATTTAACATAGAGAAGGCTGAGCATCTCTTCTGATTTTGCAACTCTTCTCATGCAACTCTTAAAATAGTAACCCATCAAACAAACCTAATTACTTCTCTCTTTTTTTTTTTTTAATGTTTGGTCTTTTATTTATTTTTTTAAATTTATTTATTCATTTATTTTTGGCTGCGTTGGGTCTTTGTTGCTGCGCACAGGCTTTCTCTAGTTGCGGCGAGCGGGGGCTACTCTTTGTTGCAGTGCGCAGGTTTCTCATTGCGGTGGCTTCTCTTGTTGCAGAGCACGGGCTCTAGGCACACGGGCTTCAGCAGTTGTAGCTTGCAGGCTCTAGAGCACAGGCTCAGTAGTTGTGGCGCATAGGCTTAGTTGCTCCGCGGCATGTGGGATCTTCCCGGACCAGGGCTCGAACCTGTGTCCCCTGCATTGGCAGGCGGATTCTTAACCACTGCGCCACCAGGGAAGCCCCCTAATTACTTCTTATATTTCTGTCTTTATGAGGAGAAAGAATAAATCTTTGCAGTTTTCCAGGGGCCCTTTTGAAAATCTCAAAGATAATTTTAGCTTTAAAAGATATCCTGAAAACTTTATTTTATATCTTCTATATTTGGGATGCGACTTTTCAGAAGACAAAATCAAGAGTTGTTAGAGGCAGTTTGGGCGCTTGATTAAAATAGGATCATGGGTGCCTAAGAAACAGTACCTGGTTACCTATTCAAGCAAAATGACAATAAAACGTTTACAAATAAGCATAGGAAGTAACACAATTCTAAAGAACTTTAGCTCTTTAATAAATGAGGAAACTTTGTTCTTTGTTTGCCATTAAATGATCAAGAGTAAAGACATAACAAAGACAATAAAGATCAGAAAATTATTCTGATAAAACACAGAATCTGCTATCTAGGCAGATTACATACAAGGTAAAGAATAGCCTTTCATATTGTAAGTGAAACCATTAATTAGTAAACTAAGGAAGCAAGCCCATCAAAAACTCAAGATAACTTTGCTCCATTTTAATACATTACAGAGCTTTATTTCAGACTCAGGTTTATACCAGGGCAAATAAAATTTACTTTCCAGGTTTGTCCTTCATTATGCTCTTTTATATTCTGGAACAAACTGACAACCTTTTAGAGGATCTGCCTAGTCAAAACTATTTTTATGATAATTCTAAGACATAGTTTTCCAGAGGCTACATGATGTGTGATATTGTAATAGATTGGATGCAGAAGCAGATATAAGAATCTAGCTATTTCTATTAAGCCAGGCATTAAGGAGCTTTTCAAAACTGTGAAACAATCTTCTCATTCATTTTTAAAATATAATTACTTTTTAATTGACGTTAACATGCAGTGGGTTCGTCTCAAATTAATTCAATCAGGAAATAAATTTAAATTTTCTGTTTTAATTTTTAATATGGTAAATATCAATAGTTATAACCTACATATGAAAAATCTCTTTGATAATTTTTTCAGAGTGCAAGGGGGACCTGAGAACAGAAAGTCTGAGAACCACTTATTTAGGAGTAAACTACATTTTCCTTTAAAAACAAAAGCACAGGGACTTTCCTGGTGGTCCAGTGGGTAAGACCCCATGCTCCCAATGCAAGGGGCCTGGGTTTGATCCCTGGTCGGGGAACTAGATCCTGCATGCATGCCACAGCTGAGGATCCCACATGCTGCAACAAAGACCTGGTGCAGCCAAATAAAATAAATAAATAAATATTTTTTAAAAATCGGTTACAATTGATTAAAAATAAATAAATAATAAAAGCAAAGGCACCTATCCATTTGACACTATTGCTCATATATAATCTCAACCACTTGTTTTAATTGTAACTTTTAACCAAAATAATTTTTATTTCAAAGAGAAAACTTGGAGAGGTGTAATTGAGAACCATCTCTCACTCACAAACAATATATTTATCTAATGAAAGAACCAGCTTTTAGTTTTATTGATCTTTGCTATTGTTTCCTTCATTTCTTTTTCATTTATTTCTGATCTGATCTTTAAGATTTCTTTCCTTCTGCTATCTTTGGGGTATTTTTGTTCTTCTTTCTCTAATTGCTTTAGGTGCAAAGTTAGGTTGTTTATTCGAGATGTTTCCTGTTTCTTGATGTAGGCTTGTATTGCTATAAACTTACCTCTTATAACTGCTTTTGCTGCATCCCATAGGTTTTGGGTCGTCGTGTCTCCATTGTCATTTGTTTCTAGGTATTTTTTGATTTCCCCTTTGATTTCTTCGGTGATCACTTCGTTATTAAGTAGTGTATTGTGTAGCCTCCATGTGCTTGTATTTTTTACAGATTTTTTCCTTTGATTGATATCTAGTCTCATAGTGTTGTGGTCAGAAAAGATACTTGGTACGATTTCAATTTTCTTAAATTTACCAAGGCTTGATTTGTGACCCAACATATGATCTATCCTGGAGAATGTTCCATGAGCACTTGAGAAGAATGTGTATTCTGTCGTTTTTGGATGGCATGTCCTATAAATATCAATTAAGTCCATCTTGTTTAATGTATCATTTAAAGCTTGTGTTTCCTTATGTATTTTCATTTTGGATGATCTGTCCATTGGTGAAAGTGGGGTGTTAAAAGTCCCCTATTATGATTTTGTTACTGTCGATTTCCCCTTTTATGGCTGTTAGTATTTGCCTTATGTATTGAGGTGCTCCTGTGTTGGGTGCATAAATATTTACAATTGTTATATCTTCTTCTTGGATTGATCCCTTGATCATTATGTAGCGTCCTTCTTTGTCTCTTGTAATAGTCTTTGTTTTAAAGTCTATTTTGTCTGATATGAGAATTGCTACTCCAGCTTTCTTTTGATTTCCATTTGCATGGAATATCTTTTTCCATCCCCCACTTTCAGTCTGTATGTGTCCCTAGGTCTAAGGTGGGTCTCTTGTAGACAGCATATATACGGGTCTTGTTTTTGTATCCATTCAGCCAGTCTATGTCTTTTGGTTGGAGCATATAATCCATTTACATTTGAGGTAATTATCAATATGTATGTTCCTATTACCATTTTCTTAATTGTTTTGGGTTTATTATTGTAGGTCTTTTCCTTCTCTTGTGTTTCCTGCCTAGAGAAGTTCCTTTAGCATTTGTTGTAAAGCTGGTTTGGTGGTGCTGAATTCTCTTAGCTTTTGCTTGTCTGTAAAGCTTTTAATTTCTCCATCAAATCTGAATGAGATCCTTGCTGGGTAGAGTAATCTTGGTTGTAGGTTTTTCTCCTTCATCACTTTAAATATGTCCTGCCACTCCCTTCTGGCTTGCAGAGTTTCTGCTGAAAGATCAGCTGTTAACCTTATGGGGATTCCCTTATGTGTTATTTGTTGTTTTCCCTTGCTGCTTTTAATATTTGTTCTTTGTATTTAATTTTTGATAGTTTGATTAATATGTGTCTTGGTGTGTTTTTCCTTGGAATTATCCTGTATGGGACTCTCTGTGCTTCCTGGACTTTTGATTAACTATTTCCTTTCCCATATTAGGGAAGTTTTCAACTATAATCTCTTCAAATATTTTCTGAGTCCCTTTCTTTTTCTCTTCTTCTTCTGGGACCCCTGTAATTTGAATGTTGGTGCGTTTAATGTTGTCCCAGAGGTCTCTGAGACTGTCCTCAATTCTTTTCATTCTTTTTTCTTAATCCTGCTCTGCAGTAGTTTTTTCCACTATTTTATCTTCCAGGTCACTTATCCGTTCTCCTGCCTCAGTTATTCTGCTATTGATCCCTTCTAGAGAATTTTTAATTTCATTTATTGTGTTGTTTATCACTGTTTGTTTGTTCTTTAGTTCTTCTACGTCCTTCTTAAAGGTTTCTTGTATTTTCTCCATTGCATTTCCAAGATTTTGGATCATCTTTACTATCATTATTCTGTATTCTTTTTCAGGTAGACTGCCTATTTCCTCTTCATATTTTAGGTCTGGTGAGTTTTTGCCTTGCTCCTTCATCTGCTGTGTGGTTCTTTGTCTTCTCATTTTGCTTAACTTACTGTGATTGGGGTCTCCTTTTCACAGGCTGCAGGTTCGTAGTTCCCGTTGTTTTTGGTGTCTGTCCCCAGTGGCTAAGGTTGGTTCAGTGGGTTGTGTAGGCTTCCTGGTGGAGGGGACCAGTGCCTGTGTTCCGGTGGATGAGGCTGTATCTTGTCTTTCTGGTGTGCAGGTCCACGTCTGTTGGTGTGTTTTGGGGTGTCTGTGGCCTTATTATGGTTTTAGGCAGCCTCTCTGCTAATGGATGGGTTTGTATTCGTGTCTTGCTAGTTGTTTGGCATAGGGTGCCCAGCACTGTAGTTTGCTGGTTGTTGAGTGAAGCTGGGTCTTGGCATTGAGATGGAGATCTCTGGGAGATTTTCGCCGTTTGATGTTACGCGGAGCTGGGAGGTCTCTTGTGGACCAGTGTCCTGAACTTGGCTCTCCCACCTCAGAGGCACAGCCCTGCTGCCTGGCTGGAGCACCAAGAGCCTGTCATCCACATGGCTCAGAATAAAAGGGAGAAGAAAGAGGAAGAAAGAAAGAAGAAGATAAAATAAAATAAAATAAAGTTATTAAAATAAAAATTAAAAAATAATTATTTAAAAAATTATTTTTAAAACGTAATAAAAAATTTTTTTAAAAAAAGAGGGAAAGAAAGAAGAGAGCAACCAAACCAAAAAACAAATCCACCAATGATAACAGTGCTAAAAACTATATTAAAAAAAATACAGACAGAACCCTAGGACAGATGGTAAAAGCAAAGCTATACTGACAAAATCACACACAGAAGCATACACATACGCACTCACAAAAAGAGAAAAAGGGAAAAAATATATATATATCGTTGCTCCCAAAGTCCACCTCCTCAATTTGGGATGATTCATTGTCTATTCAGGTATTCCACAGATGCAGGGTACATCAAGTTGATTGTAGAGATTTAATCCGCTGCTCCTGAGGCTGCTGGGAGAAATTCCCCTTTCTCTTCTTTGTTCACACAACTCCTGGGGTTCATCTTTGGACTTGGACCCGCCTCTGCATGTAGGTCTCCTGAGGGTGTCTGTTCTTTGCTCAGACGGGACGGGGTTAAAGGAGCAGCTGATTAGGGGGCTCTGGCTCACTCACGCCTGGGGGAGGGAGGGGTACGGAGTTTGGGGCAAGCCTGTGGTGGCAGAGGCCTGCATGACTTTGAACCAGTCTGAGGCGCCGTGTGTTCTCCTGGGCAATTTGTCCCTGGATCACGGGACCCTGGCAGTGGCGGGCTCCACAGGTTCCCGGGAAGGGAGGTGTGGAGTGTGACCTGTGCTCGCACACAGGCTTTTTGGTGGTGGCAGCAGCGGCCTTAGCATCTCATGCCCATCTCTGGGGTCCGCGCTGATAGCCGCGGCTCGCGCCCGTCTCTGGAGCTCCTTTAAGCGGTGCTCTTAATCCCCTCTCCTGGCGCACCAGGGATCAAAGAGGCAAGAAAAAGTCTCTTGCCTCTTCGGCAGCTCCAGACTTTTTCCCAGACTCGCTCCCAGCTAGCTGTGGTGCACTGGTCCCTTCAGGCTGTGTTCACGCAGCCAACCCCAGTCCTCTCCCTGGGGTCTGACCTCCAAAGCCCGAGCCTCAGCTCCCAGCCCCCACCGGGGCCGGCGGGGGAGCAGACAAGCCTCTCGGGCTGGTGAGTGCTGGTCGGCACTGATCCTCTGTGCGGGAATCTCTCCTCTTTGCCCTCCGCACCCCTGTTGCTGCACTTTCTTCCGTGGCTCTGAAGCTTCCCCCCCACCCCGTCCACTCCCCCGTCTCCACCCGCAAAGGGGCTTCCTAGTGTGTGGAAACTTTTCCTCCTTCACAGCTCCCTCCCACTGGTGCAGGTCCCATCCATATTCTTTTGTCTCTGTTTTTTCTTTTTGGTTTTGCCCTACCCAGGTACGTGGGGAGTTTCTTGCCTTTTGGAGGTCTGAGGTCTACTGCCAGCGTTCCGTAGGTGTTCTGTAGGAGTTGTTCCACATGTAGATGTATTTCTGATGTATTTGTGGGGAGGAAGGTGATCTCCACGTCTTACTCTTCCACCATTTTTAAGCTCCCCTCTCCGTGACTCTATGTTTAATTGTTTGAGGACCTACCAGACCATTTTCCAAAGTGGCTGCACCATTTTATATCGTCACCAGTAGTGTATAAGGCTTCTGATTTCTCCACCAGCATGCCAACACTTGTATTATCTGACTTTTTGATTCTAGCCATCCTTCTGAGTGTACAGTGATATCCCATTGTGGTTTTGATTTCCTGATGACTGATTTTCTTTTTTTTTCTTTAATTTATTTATTTATTATTTATTTTTGGCTGTGTTGGGTCTTCGTTGCTGCATGCGGGCTTTCTGTAGTTGTGGCGAGGGAGGGCTACTCTTTGTTGCGGTGTGCGGGCTTCTCATTGTGGTGGCTTCTCTTGTTGCAGAGCACAGGCTCTAGGCACTAGGGCTTCAGTAGTTGTGGCACGTGGGCTCAGTTGTTGTGGCTCGTGAGCTCTAGAGCGCAGGCTCAGTAGTTGTGGCGCATGGGCTGAGTTGCTCCATGGCATGTGGGATCTTCCTGGAGCAGGGCTCGAACCCCTGTTCCCTGCATTGGCAGGTGCATTCTTAACCACTGCACCAGCAGGGAAATCCCAGTGACTGATTTTCTTGACAACTAATGGTATTGAGCATTTTTTCATATGCCTGTTGGCGATTTGTACGTATTTTTTGGAGGAATGTCTATTTAGATCCTTTGCCCAATTTTTAATTATTTTTTAAATTAAGTCATAAGAGTCCTTCTAGATGCAGGTCCCTGATCAGATATATGACTTGCAAATATTTTCTCCCATTCTGTGGGTTTTTTCCTTTTTTCAGTAGCATCCTTTGAAGTACTTTTTTTTTTAACTTTCATGAGGTACAATTTATCTATTTTTCTTTTGTTGTTCCTGCTTCTGATATCATATCTAATAACTGCCAATCCAAAGCCCTAAAGGTTTACTCCTATGTTTTCTTCTAAAGAGTTTTGTAGTTTTAGTTCTTACATGTAGGTCTTTGATCCATTTTGAGTTAACTTTTGTATGTGGTATGAAGTAGGGTCCAACTTCATTATTTTCCATGTGGCTATACAGATCCATTTGTTTAAAAAAGCTATTCTTGGGGCTTCCCTGGTGGCGCAGTGGTTGAGAATCTGCCTGCCAATGCAGGGGACACGGGTTCGAGCCCTGGTCTGGGAAGATCCCACATGCCGCGGAGCAACTGGGCCCGTGAGCCACAACTACTGAGCCTGAGCATCTGGAGCCTGTGCTCCGCAACAAGAGAGGCCGCGATAGTGACAGGCCCGCGCACCGCGATGAAGAGTGGCCCCCACTCGCCGCAACTGGAGAAAGCCCTCACACAGAAACGAAGACCCAACACAGCCAAAAATAAACATAATAAATAAATAATAAATAAAAATTTTTTAAAAAAAAGCTATTCTTGGGAATTCCCTGGTGGTCCGTTGGTTAGAACTCTGTGCTTTCACTGCTGAGGGCGCGGGTTCAATCCCTGGTCAGGGAACTAAGATCCCAAAAGCCATGCAGCACAGCCAAAAAGAAAAGAAAATAAGTTATTCTTTCCCCATTGGATGGTCTTTGTCTCCTTGTGGAAAATTGTTGACCATAGACACATGGTTTTATTTCAGGAAATGTTAGTCTCCAAATGTGTTCTTCTTCTTCTTTTTTTTGTGTGTGTGTGTGTTTGTGTGTGCTCTTCTTTTTCAAGATTGTTTTGGTTATTCTGGATCCCTTGAATTTCCACATGAATTTTAGGATCAGCCTGTTAGTTTCTGAAAAAAGAAAAAAGCCAGCTGGGATTCTGATAGGGATTGTGTTGAATATATAGATCATTTTGAGGGGTATTGCCATTTTAACAATGTCAAGTCTTCTAATCCATGAACATGGAATATTTTTCCATTTATTTACATCTTCCTTACTTTCTTTCAATGATGTTTTATAGTTTTCAGTGTACAAGTCCTGCACTTCTTTAATTTAATCCTAAATAGTTTATTTTTGATGCTATTATAAGTGGAATTGTTTTCTTAATCTTATTCTCATTTTGCTCATGGCTATTGTATAGAAATAGAATTGATTTTTGTACATGAATATTATTAAACTTTTTTATTAGTTCTAATGGTATTTTACTGGAATCCCTAGGAATTTTATTTACAAGATCACATTGTGTATTAATAGACAAGAAAGATTGTCTCGCAAGATTGTCTTGCAATCAGACAAGAAAAAAATAAAGTGCATCCAAATTGGAAGGGAAGAAATAAAACTCAGTGTTTCCAGATGACATGATACTATATATAAGAAACCCTAAAGTCTCCACCAAAAAAGTATTAGAACTAATAAATGAATTCAGTAAAGTTGCAAGATACAAGATTAATATACAGAAATCTGTTGCTTTTCTATACACTAATAATGGACTATCAGAAAGATAAAGCAAGAAAACAATCGTGAATAAAATCACATCAAAAAGAATAAAATACCTAGGAATAAACTTAACCAAGGAGGTGAAAGACCTATACTCTGAAAACTATAAAACATTGATGAAGGAATTTGAAAATGATACAAAGAAATGGAAAGATATCCCATGTTCTTGGATTGGGAGAATTAACATTGTTTAAAATGTCCATTCTACCCAAAGTGATCTACAGATTTAAGGCAATCCTTATCAAAATACCCATGGCATTTTTCACAGAACTTGAACAAATAATCCTAAAATTTTTATGGAACCACAAGAGACCCCGAACTGCCAAAGCAATCTTGAGAAAAAAGAACAAAGCTGGGGTATCATGCTCCCTGACTTCAGACTGTACTACAAAGCTACTGATACTCAACAAGTGTATAGAAGACATAAATAACACTATCAATCTACTTGATGTAATGGATATTTATAGAATGCTCTACCCAACAACACCAGAATACACATTTATTGTGATCAAAACAACACATTTATTTGTAATCTAAACAACATGGTACTGGCAAAAAAATAGACACATAGATCAATGGAACAGAATAGAGAACCCAGAAATAAACCCATGCACCTACGGTCAATTAATCTATGACAAAGGAGGCAAGAATACACAATGAAAAAAAGACAGTCTCTTCAATAAGTGGTGCTGGGAAAATTGTACAGCCACATGTAAAAGAATGAGATTAGAGCATTTCCTCACGCCATACACAAAAATAAACTAAAAATGGATTAAAGACCTAAACATAAGACCTAAAACCATAAAACTTCTAGAAGAGAACATAGGCAGAACACTCTTTGACATAAATCATAGCAATATTTTTTGGATCTGTCTCCTACAGCAAAAGAAATAAAAGCAAAAATAAACAAATGGGACCTAATTAAACATAAAAACTTTTGCACAGCAAAGGAAACCATTGACAAAACGAAGAGAAAAGCTATGGAATGGGAGAAAATATTTGCAAATGATATGATCAATAAGGGGTTAATATCCAAAATATATAAAGAGCTCATACAGCTCAGCATCAAGAAAAAAACCAGGGCTTCCCTGGTGGCGCAGTGGTTGAGAATCTGCCTGCCAATGCAGGGAACATGGGTTCGAGCCCTGGTCTGGGAAGATCCCACATGCCACGGAGCAACTAGGCCCGTGAGCCATAACTACTGAGCCTGCACATCTGGAGCCTGTGCTCTGCAACAAGAGAGGCTGTGATAGTGAAGAGGCCCGCCACTGCGATGAAGAGTGGCCCCCACTTGCCACAACTAGAGAAAGCCCTCACACAGAAATGAAGACCCAACACAGCAAAAATAAATAAATAAATATTAAATAAATAAATAAATAAAAGTAAATGGAAAAACAAAAAAAAAAGAAAAGAAAAAAACCAGCAACCCAATTAAAAATGGGCAGAAGTCCTAAATAGACATTTTTCCCAAGAAGACATACAGATGGCTAACAGGCACATGAAAAGATGCTTGGGTTTCCCTGGTGGTGCAGTGGTTGAGAATCTGCCTGCCAATGCAGGGGACACGGGTTCGAGCCCTGGTCTGGGAAGATCCCACATGCTGCAGAGCAACTAGGCCCGTGAGCCACAACTACTGAGCCTGCGCGTCTGGAGCCTGTGCTCCGCAACAAGAGAGGCCACGATAGTGAGAGGCCCGCACACCGCGATGAAGAGTGGCTCCCACTTGCCGCAACTAGAGAAAGCCCTCACACAGAAACGAAGACCCAACACAGCCATAAATAAATAAATAAATAAATAAATAAATGAGTTCCTTTAAAAAAAAAAGATGCTCAATATCACTAATCATTAGAGAAATGCAAATCAAAACCACAATGAGATATCATCTCACACCTGTTAGAATGTCTACAAATAACAAATGTTGGTGGGGATGTGGAGAAAAGGGAACCCTTGTACACTGTTGGTGGGAATGTAAATTGGTGCAGCCACTATGGAAAACAGTATAAGGTTCCTCAAAAAAGTAAAAATAGAACTACCATATGATCATGCAATTCCCTCCTGGGCATGTATCTACAAAAAAAGAAGACAATAATTCAAAAAGATACATGCACCCCAATGTTCATAGCAGGATTATTTATAATAGCCAAGATATGGAAGCAACGTAAGTGTCTATCAACAGATGAATGGGTAAAGAAGATGTGGTGTAATATATAAAATGGAATATTACTCAGCCATAAAAAGAATGAAATTCTGCCATTTGCAACAACTTGGATGGACTTAGATAATATTACCCTTAGTGAAATAAGTAAGACAGAGAAAGACAAATACTCTATGTTATCCCTTATATGTGGAATCTAAAAAATAAAACAAACCAATGTACATAACGAAGCAGAAACAGATTCACAGATACAGAGGACAAACTAGTGGTTGCCACTGGGGAGAGTGAAGCAGGGAGGAGGCAGGACAGGAGTATGGGATTAAGAGATACAAACTACTATGTATAAAATAGATAAGCAACAAGGATATATTGTACAGCACAGTGAAATATAGCCATTGTTTTGTAATAACTTTGAGTGTAAGCTATAAAAATATTGAATCACTATGTTGTATACCCAAAACTAATATAATATTGTAAATCAACTATACTTCAATTTAAAAAACATACTTTTAAATAATCAAATGGGTCGAAGAGAAATTCGCAAGGGAAATTAGAAATAGTTTGAATGGAAGTAAATGAAAACACAGCATACAAAAATTTGGAGGATACAGCTAAAGCAGTGTTTAGACAAAACTTTGTAGAAATAAATGCCTCTGTTAGAAAAAGAAAGATCTTAAATAAGCCTCCACCTTAGGGGAAAAATTAGCAAATTGAACCAACTCAAGCAGAATGAAAGGAATAATATAAGAGCAGAAGTCAATAAGATTTAAAACAGAAAATAATAGATAAAATTGATGAAACCGAAAGCTGTATTGTTGTTGTTGTTTGAAAAGACCAGTGCAGTTGAGAAAACTCTAGCCAGGCAGATCAAGACACCAATTAACAATATCAAGAATGATAGTGTAGACATCACTACAGATGCTAGAGACATTAAAAAAAAGATAACAAGGGAATATTCTGAACAAATTTATGCCCATTAATTTGAAGGGTTAGATGAGATTGACAAATTCCTTGAAAGTCAAACTACCAAAGCTCCCACAAAAAGAAATAGATAACCTGAATTGTCCTATACCCATTGAATTCATACTTTAAAATCCCCTAACAGAAAACCCCACTAGGGAATTCTACCAAATATTTAAAGATGTAATACCAATTCCATATAAACTCTTCCAGAAAGTAGAGGAGGACACACGTCCCAGCTCACTTTATAAGATCAGTATTACCTTGATACCAATACTAGACAAAAAATGAGCAAAGAAATCTATGGACCAGTATTCCTCATGAAAATAGATGCAGAAATCCTCAACAAAATATCATCAAATTTAATTTAGTAAAACATGAAAAGGATAATAGATTATAACCAAGTAAATTTTATCCTGGGTTCAGCATTGTAAACTCAATCATTTAATTCACCATATCAACAGATTAAGTGACAAGACTCAACATCCATTTATTATAGAAACTCTCAGCTAAACAGGAATAGTAGGGGAGTTCCTCAAGCTGATAAAGGCCATCCACAAAAATGAAACCTACAGCTAATGTCATTTTTAATGATGAAAGACTGAATGCTTTCCCTCTAAGGACATAAACAAGTCAAGGATGTCTACTCTCACCACTCCTGGTCATCATCATCCTGGTGGTCCTAGCCAATGCAATAAGGCAAGCAAAAGAGTGGGAAAAGACATATAGAGTGAAAAAGATCAAATAAAACTATCTGTATTTGCAGAGGACACATGATTCTCTATATAGAAAGTCCAAAGAATCTACAAAAAAGTTATGTGAACTAATAAATGAGTTAAGCAAGTCACAGTATACAGGTCAATATTCAAAAGTTGATTGTAGTTCTACATGCTATCACTGAAGTTCAATAACAAAAAATACCCATTAATAGTGATAGAAGTCAAAATAGTTGTTAACTCTGCAAAGGTGGTATTGACTAGAAAGGAGCACGAGTGTTGGAAGTGTTCTATATCATGATCTGGGTAGTGGTTATATGGGTTTGAACATATATAAAAATTCATCACCCTCTTTGTTTAAGATTAATGCACTTCACTCAGTTTATTGTATGTATGCTATACCTCCAAACTTTTGAAAATGTTCCGTCTAACAAGGGTGATTGGAAACCATCTCACGTAGTATGGTAGATGCCACCTGATACAAGATTCTGCCCATGACGATAACCAAGAAATATTGTTGACTGACTAAATGAAACAGTTTGGAAACTTTCCCTAACTTTGTTTAAAATAAAACCACAGTTGGTTTATATTGCACTGTATTTTCTGGTTAACTCAGTCATTAAAGTAAGGCAGGTAAACGTATTTGAATAGATAGCAACAAGACTTTTCCAGGCTATTTCGGAATATCATGGTAATAATTTCAGGAAATGTAGACAACTCCAGTGAATGCATTTCAGTGTGTGAAAGTATTGGTGAGTTTATAGATTTTAAAATGTAAAAGATCTGTCTACAGGAGCTGGGATAACCTTCAAATTATAAGTAAAATTGATTTTCCTCAATAGGAAAATCTCTCCAGAAGAGAGATTAGAATAGAAGAGAATGTAATAACAGAGAATGTTGCATTTTTGCCTCTTTCTTAGGGGACTTCTCAGGTGATCCATGTGAGACATTGCTTCTGCTGTATGAGTTTGAAGTTAAAGCCAAAATGAATGACCCATTACTGGACAGCTTCCTGGAATCAGTGTGGGAACTGCCTCATTTAGGAAGTGGAACATTGGAAACAATCGCATGTAAGAGCTATATTTATGTTTTTGGAAGGCTGGTACCCATTTAAATCGTACTACTCTTTTCTTTCTTCTCTCTCTTCTCTCTTTCCTCCAGGTGGGAAGCAATGTATCCTCATAGCACTTTGTTTCCCCTTCTCTAATGGCATTCTTGAACTATTTTGTATTATAATCATTTGTGCATTTATCTTTTTCTTTATATGAGATTATAGGCTCTTTAGGGTCATGAGCAATAATTACTTGTATTTGTTGTACTTATAAACCCTAGCAAAGTGCATTGCCCATAATAGGTGCTCATATTTATTTTATGTGTAGAATCGAATAATATAACTACACAATAGAGGTAGCTCAAACTTCAGAAAGTTAGTTTTGCTCAGCTAGTTAGAAATAGACAATCAGCTGCTTCGCCAATCAAAAGTGATACACTCTTTGCTGTTTATGAAAGTGTACAGAGAAATATTGGTGATATTTTTAACACAGTTGCCAACCTCAAATTTGTCATTGGGCTATAAGTAGTATTTGGGGGCTCAGAGCCTCTATGGGGATATACTGCAAGAAATGGCCTCATTATGTTCCCTTTATATCTTTCACCCTCCTCAGGAACCTATGTGTGGCTAATAAAGGTATTAGGTAGCCCCAAGTGCACAAGAGTCACATTTGCCTTTCCTTGTCTTGCCAAGACAGAATTTCTAGGGACGTGGAGCTGGTGGCGTATACTTTATAGACATGTGAAGGTGACCACTGTTCCTTGTATAATGGAACTCCAATTCTAGAGGCCTGGTAGATGCGTCTAGAAGTTTTAGGGGTTTTATCTCTGATACTTACTCTTATGTCAAGTGTTTCCTGTTTTTAATAGTAGGCAGAAACAGTATATTTAGTATAAATCTGTTTTTGGTTAGTACCCTTTTACTTATCTGCTTTCTGTTTCCTTCTTAGTGTGCCCCTCCTTCACTTTGGTTCCTAAGATTATTGCTTCACCTGAATGACTATGCGCAGGCTCACAGAAACAGTAGGTTCTCTGTTGATGTTTGCTGAAGAAAAAATATAACCTGGTGATCCTACCATGTTACTCTGCCCAGAAAGTAGAAGCTATCTCTGAAAGCCATGGATTCATCGTTTTATAAAATTCATTTTTGGGTTTTTGTGTTTGTTTATTTGTTTTTGTCATCTGTCTCAGGTCAGCTTCATTAGAGAAGGTCAGTTGTAACGTGGGATGAAAACTGTGATAGATGAGATTATGGTATTCACAATCTTTTTGCTTCCCTTCCTGTAGCATTAGCAATGGAAATGCCTGCATACTATCCTTCTATCGCTCTAAAGGCCTTGAAAAAGGCTGTATTTCTCTACAAAAAGAGAGAATCAATTGATGTTTTGAGATACAGGTTAGTAAATATAATTCAACACTGAATCCTAGCTTTTGATAGCCAAAAGTGCTATAGTCAATGTCCCATAAGTCATCAATCATACTCAACTGACTCAAAAGATGATTGGGTCACTCCTGTAACTCCTGGACTAAAAAGCCCTCAGAACAGCTCCATATTTAGAGTTGTGTGATAGACCGAGGCAAGGTGAAGGAGTCTGGTTTTCCCAAAGGAGAAAAGAAGGAGAAAGTTGCTTTTTTGTGTGAGTCTGTGTATATAATAAAATTACTAATTAAGTACCTTTCTTTCTTTCATTACTGAATATGCCAAATATACAGAAAAGTACAGAGATTAATATAACAAACACCAGTGTATCCACCACTCAAATTTAACAGATGTTAACATTTTGCTACATTTGCCTCATATATTTTTTTCTAAGCACCTTTCTTTAAGGACCAATAAGTGCTGTACATAATATAAAATAGTATTTATTGAAGATTTTATGTTCTCTACGCCTAGACATGGGGGAAAAATAGATATTGTGTGATTTTTCTCTGGAAAACTTCATTACAGTCTTCCTTTTCTGAGACATGAGAGAGCTCTCCTGGAATTACTCCCAATTTAAATCCCAATTCCCTTCCCCATTTGAGGATGTAACGAGATGCTTTAAAGTATCTGTAGATTAAACCAGCTCATAAAATATAGTAAACAGATACAACTCCTTAGTTCAGGAAACTAAAAAAAAAAAAAAAAAAAAAAAAAAGTGAAAGACAGCCGTAGGCATAATAAAAGGAAGGATTGGTCAGCCCCCTTTATATCTTCAAAAATCTGTCTTCTGAGCTTGGAGGCCAGATAAAATTGAAGGAAGAACAGAAGTGTTTTGAAGCTCTTAGTCTGGGATGAGATCCAGATTTTACTTATCTTAGCCATGAAGTCAATGATTTCTTTCCTTATGGGATGCGTTTTCTCTTTTTGATTTTCAGCAAATGTATGCACAACTTGATTAACCTCTTAGTGCCAGATGCGGTGGTGAATAAAGAGCTCTGTCCCCTGGAAGAAGTTTGGGGCTATTTTGAAGATGCTCTGAGCCTTATTAGACACACTGTAAGTCAAACAATGATATTAAACTTTTAAGCTAATTTTAAAGAATTAAATTATCTTATGTATTAGAAATTACATAGAATAATGCTTTCGATATGAGTTTTAATGTAAATAAATTTGTATTAAAATGTGGTTACACACTATAAAATTTCCCTGGGTTTGTGAAATGTAAATAGTTAAAAGTAGAAAATTTCTAATACAAGTATACTATGGATTAGGTCAAAGTAGCAGTACCATCTGGCATTTTTAATTACTTTGTATTTTCAAAACCTGGGAGAATTATTATTTCCCTGTGATGAGACTAACCCTTTGAAAAAGTTTATTATTATTCCTGCCACTTCTGAGACAGGTAATAGAGTAGAAGGAACAATGAAGACCTGTGTTTTAGTCCCTCCTCTGCTGCTTTTTTTTCTTTTCAGTGCAGGTTTATTCAGTAATTTTTAAATTAGCTTTATTAAGATGTAACTTATATACCGTAATATTCACCTATTATATCTATATAATTCAGTGATTTTTAGTAAATGTATGGTTATGCAGCTGTCACCATAATCTAGTTTTAGAATATTTTCATTACCCCCAAAATTTTCCCATTGCCCATTTGCAGTCAATCCCTGCTCCCATTTTCAGGCCCAGGGAACCACTGATCTGCTTTCTATCTCTATAGATTTTCTCATTCTAGACACATCATATAAATGGAATCATACTTGTGACCTCTTGTGTCTGGTTTCTTTCAGTTTAGCTTACTGTTTTTGAGGTTCACCCATGCTATAGCATGTATCACTATTTCATTCCTTTTTATTGCTGAATAAATAGAATATTTTTATAGTCTGTTGAATTAGTACGTCATATTTTGTTTATGCACTCACTAATTGATAAACATTTTATTTGTTTCCACTTTTTGGCTATTACAAATAATGCTGCTATGAACAGTTGTGTCTAAGTCTTTGTTTTCAAAGGTTTGTTTTCAGTTTTCTTGAGTACATGAATTAATGGGTCACATGGTAACACTCTATATTTAACTTTTTGAGGAACTGCGATCTGTTTTCCAAAGTTGCTGCACCTTTTACATTCCTACCAGCAGTGTATGAGGGTTCCAACTTCTCCACATCCTTATTAACACTCGTTATTGTCCATCTTTTTTATTATAGCCATCCTAGTGGGTATGTAATGGTAGCTCATTGTGGTTTTGATTTGAATTTCCTTGATAGCTAACACTGTTGATCATTTTTTCATGTGCTTATTGACAATTTGTTTATCTTTTTTGGAAAGATATCTATTCAATTATTTTCCCATTTTTAAAATTGGATTCTCAGTAAATTATGTGTTCTTTATGTATTCTAGATACAAATCCTTTATCAAATATACTATTTGTAAATATTTTCTCCCAGTCTCTGGCTTGTCTTTTCATTTTCTTAATGGCAGCATTTAAAAAGCAAATATTCTGAATTTTGATGAAGACCAATATATTATTTTTTCTTTTATGGATCATGTTTTTAGTCATGATAAGAAGTCTTTGCCTATTCCAAATTTACAAAGTTTTTCTTCTATGTTTTCTTGTAGCTTTTATACTTTTATTTCTTACATATAGGTCTGTGATTCATTTTGAGTTAATTTTTGTTTATGGTGTATGAGGTAAGGGTCTAAATGGTTTCTCACTTGTTTGTTTTTGCATATGGATATTCCTCCTCTGCTGTTTGACTTCAGTTTTCTCATTTGTAAAATGGAAATAATACCCTTTCTGACTCCCACACTGAGGTTTTAAGGATCAATTAAAATAATAATATGTGTTGTGAACTTTAACAACTCATACACAGGTAAGGTAGTATTGTTATTATAAGGGAGCTATAAAATATTAAGAAGGTCAAATGGCTTGCTTAAAGTCACACAAAAGTCATTATCTGAGTCCATGTTAATATCCAAGGCTCCTGACTTGCCCAACTGCTTCTTCATATACAAATGTCTGCAAATCACAACAGATGGTGGAACAATATAGCAGGGTGACAACCTGGTACAAACTAGCATCATCTTACAGAAACCCAGAATTCTGGAGCTATGTAATTATGGCCTGTGTAAATTTAAGTTTAAAAAAAAAACTTTAGCATTGAACATTTTGGAGATATGTACATCTTTTTTTTCCCCTCATCTTAATTTTCTTTGGGGAAGAAGAGAAAATTAAATTTCTAAGCCATGAGCCTCATCTGGACCTTCAGATGTGTTTGCCATAGTAACAAATACAAACTAAAATTAAATTGTACTATAAATTCAAATTGATCAATTTCCATAGTCGCTATATAAGGCCAAAACTGCTCTGAGCATTTTGTTTTTGCCACTTTTATTCTATCTAATGTATTACTGTTCCATCTCTCCGAATCTTGGGTTGCCTATTAGAGAGGTTAATATTTTTTTACTTTTTTGACCAGCCTCCCATCCATTATTGCTAATTCCCTGAAACATGATGGGATAGTTAGCTTTTCTATACAGACATTAATTTAATAACCCTCTTGGTTCTTTACATAGTATATGTTGCTTTTTACTGTTTGATTGAATGTGCTCTGCATCCCTTTTGTTTTAAATACTTGGAAAAATATTTGCCCTTATTTGACTTTTCTGATGACCAGTCACTCATTCATTATTTATTAAGCAGATAACCTTTATCAAGTGCCTCCATACGGTGGCAAAATGGCTATTGCACAAATATAAAACCTCAAGCCCACACTATCATACTTTACATTTTACAAAGCATTCTTACATCCATTATTTCATTTGACAGCCTGCCCCCCAGTAATTCTATGAAGTAGGCAATGCTGGTATTATCCTTGATATACAAATGAGGAAATTTTTAAGATTCAAAAAAGTCAAGTTACCAATTTGCCTAAGTTCATATGGCTAACGAATGAAAATCAGAACTAGAACCGTCTGACCTCAGTCCCAGGGCTCTTTCCACCAGAACACACGTCTTATTTACCTGCTCTTGCTAGAAATTTCAGTTCAAGGGAGAGGCTCAAGTGGGTATCTAGTACACTTTTTGCCTAGCCCTATATCCCAAAGATTTTCTCCTCTTTTTTTAAGTTTTATAGTTTTATATTTTACATTTAAGTTCATAATACATTTTAAGTTAATTTTTGTATGAGGTGTGAGATTTAGGTTGAGGTTCATTTTTGCTATGATATCTAGTTGCTCTAGCACCATTTGTTGACAAGGCTGTCTTTCCTCCGTTAAATTGCTTTTGTACTTTTGACAAAAAATCAGTTGGGCATATTTGTGTGAGTCTCTTACTGGGTTCTCTATTTTCTCTATGTGTCAATCCCTCTGCCAGTACCTGATTACTATAGCTACACAATGTCTTAAAAGCAAGTAGAGTGATTGTACCCACTTTATTGTTATTAGCTGTCTAGTTCCTTTGCCTTTCTATATTCATTTTAGAATAATCTTGTCTAAATCTACAAAAATTCCTCCTGGGATTTTGATAGGAATTGCATTAAACTGTATTTGTTTCCTAGAACTGTGATAACAAATTAGCACAAACTGTGTGACATATAACAAGAGAAATTTATTCTCTCACAGTTCTGGAGGCTAGAAGTCTGAAATCAAGGTGTCAGTAGGCCATACTCTTTCTGAAGGCTCTATGGGGAGGATCCTTCTTTGCTTCTTCCTGTCTTTTTGTGGTTGTTGGCAAACCTTGGCATTCCTTGGCTTATAGATTCATAACTCCAGTCTCTGTCACCACATGGCATTCTCCCTCTGTCTTTCTCTTTTTC
Source organism: Balaenoptera musculus (assembly GCF_009873245.2). Taxonomy (NCBI): domain Eukaryota; kingdom Metazoa; phylum Chordata; class Mammalia; order Artiodactyla; family Balaenopteridae; genus Balaenoptera; species Balaenoptera musculus. The sequence continues at coordinate 56,864,482 of NC_045806.1, read as the reverse complement.
TTATAAGTACACAGCCATTATTGGATTAAGGGTCCACTCTACTTCAGTATGATCTCATCTTAACTTAGTTACATCTGCAGTGACCCTATTTCCAAATACGGTCACATGATGAAGTACCAGGAAGGACATGAATTTTGGGGGAGGACTCCATCGAACCTAGTACACTGTATATCAAGAATTGACATCTTTAATTATATCTCAATTTAAAAAAAGAATTGACATCTTTATTATATCGAATCTTCCAGTCCATGAACAGGGTATGTCTCTTCATTTATTTAGATTTTTTATTTCTTTCATCAGCATTATGTAGTTTTCAGCATACAAATCCTGTACATGTATTGTTAGATTTATATGTAAGTGCTGTGGGTTTTTTTTTTTTTGAGTGATTGTAAGTGGTGTCCTGTGTTAATTTCTAGTATGAAGAAATGCAGTTGATATTTCTGTGTTTATTTTGTATCCCACAACCTTGCTGAACTCACTCATTTCAGGAATTTTCTTTGAAGATTCCTTAGGATTTCCTATGTAAACAACCATGTCATCTGCAAATAGGGACAGTTTTATTTCTTCCTTTCCAATCTATATGCCTTCTCTTTCCTTTTCTTGCCTTACTGCGCAGACTAGAACTTTCAGCACCATGTTAGTTAAGAGTAATGAGAGTGGATATTCTTGCCTTGTTCACTCTCTTAGGGGGAAAACATTCAGTCTTTCACCATTAAGTATAATGTTAGCCGTAGGATTTTTGTAGAAGCTCTTTATCAAGTTGAGGAAGTTCCCACTATTCCTTTTTTCTGAGAGTTTCATGAATGAGTATTGAATTTTGTCACATGCTTTTCCTGCATCAATTGATATGATCATGTGATTTTTCTTCTTTAACCTGTTAATATGGGGGATTACATTGATTGATTTCAAATACTGAACCAGCCTTGCATCGTTAGAATAAATCCCACATGGTCATAGTGTATAATTCTTTTTTTTTTCTTAACATTTTTATTGGAGTATAATTGCTTTACAATGGTGTGTTAGTTGCTGCTTTATAACAAAGTGAATCAGTTATACATATACATATGTTCCCATATCTCTTCTCTCTTGCGTCTCCCTCCCTCCCATAATTCTTTTTATATATTGCTGAACTCTGTTTGCTAGCATATTGTTAAAGATTTTTTATCTATATTCATGTGGGATATTGGTCAGTAGTTTTTTTTCTGCACAGTCTTTGGTTTTGGTATCAGGGTAATACTAGATTCATAAAATGAATTGCAGCGTGTTTCCTCATATTTTTGGAAAAGATTGTGTAGAATTTATGTCAGTTCTTTTCTAAATGTTTGGTAGAATTCTGCAGTGTAACTAGGCCTGGAGATTTTTTTCAAGAGTTTAAAACTACATATTCTATTTCCTTAATAGTTATAGACTGTTCACATTATCTATTTTATATTGGGTGATTTGTGGTAATTTGTGTTTTTCAGTGAAGTGACCCGTTTCATCTAAGTTGTCAAAATTTTTTTATATATAAATTAGTATGACCAAGGCTGACAACATCAGCATTTTATTTTATTTTTTAAAATTTATTTTATTTATTTATTTTTGTCTGCATTGGGTCTTTATTGCTTCATGCGGGCTTTCTCTAGTTGCAGCAAGTAGGGGCTACTCTTCGTTGCAGTGCACGGGCTTCTTACTGTGGTGACTTCTCTTGTTGCAGAGCGTGGGCTCTAGGCACATGGGCTTCAGTAGTTGTGGCATGCAGGCTCTATAGAAGGCAGGCTCAGTAGTTGTGGTGCACGGGCTTAGTTGCTCCATGGCATGTGGCATCTTCCTGGACCAGAGCTTGAACCCATGCCCCCTGCATTGGCAAGTGGATTCTTAACCACTGCACCACCAGGGAAGTCCCCTAAGTTGTCAAATTTATGTGTATAGAGTTATTTGTATTATTATTCCCTTATTATTCTTTTGATGTGTGCAGGGTCTGTAGTGATATCTACTGTTTTATTCCTGATATTGATAATCTACATCTTCCCTTTTTTTCTCTCTGTCATTCTTGCCAAGAGTTAGTAAATTGTATCCACCTTTTCAAAGAACCATCTCCTCCATTGATTTTCTCTATTGCCTTTGTGTTTTCAGTGTTGTTGATTTCTGCTCTTTATTATTTACTTCTTTCTGCTTGCTTTGCATTTAGTTTGCTCTTCTTTTCTAGGTTCTTGAGATGGGAACTTAAATTACTGAGACCTTTCGTCTTTTCTAATGTATGCATTTAGTGCTGTAAATTTCCCTCACTGAGCTGCTTTAGCTGTAGCCCACAAATTTTGCTATATTGTATTTTCGTTTTCATTTACTTCAATGTATTTTTTTAATTTCCTTTGAGACTTCCTCTTTGACCCATAGATTACTTCGAAGTGTATTGTTTAGTTTCTAAGTGTTTAGAGATTTTCCTATTATCTTTCTGTTATTGAATTCTAGTTTTATTCCATTGTGGTCAGAGAACACAACTTGTATAATTTCAGTTATTTAAACTTTTTGAGATTTATTTTATGGCCCAGGATATGATCTTAGTAAATGTTCCATGGGCACTTGAAAAGAATGTGTATTCTGCTGTTGTTGGGAGGAGTAGTCTATAAATGTTGATTAGATCTCACTGGTTCATGGTGTTGCCAAGTTCTTGTATACTTTTTCTTATTTTCTGACTAATTGTTCTATTATTTGTTGAGCAGGCATATTGAAATCTTCAACTATAACTGTGGAGTTATCTAGCCCTTCTCACTCCTATTGGTTTTTGCTTCATATTTTGTAACTCTGTTATTGGATGCATACACATTTATGATTGCTATGTCTTCTTTGTGGATTTCACCTTTTATCATTGTATAATGTTCCTCTATGTCTCAAGTAATTTTCTTTGCTCTGAAATCTACAATAACTAATATAATATTGCCACTCTTGCTATCCTTTGATTACTGTTTATATAATATACCTATTTCCATCCTTTTACTTTCAACCTGCCTATAATGTTATATTTGAAGGAACTTTCTTGTAGCCAGCATATAGGCAACACATTTTTTAATCCACTTTGCCAATCTCTCTTTTTTAATGTTCTCTCTTTTTTAATTATATTAAAAGTTTCAGGTGTACAACATTATAATTCAACATTGGTATACGGTACAAAGTGATCACCCCAAAAACTCTAGTTACCATCTGTCACCACATAATTGGCTCCCTTTACCACTTTTGCCCAATCCCCAGCATTCTTCCCCTCTGGTAAACACCAATCTAGTCTCTGTATCTATGAGTTTGTTTTCAATTTGTTTTGTTTTTCATTTGTTTTGTTTTTGTTTTTTAGATTCTACATATGAGTGAAATCATAGCCTATTTATCTTTTTTCTTCAGACTCATTTAGCATAATGCCCTCAATCCATGTTGTCACAAATGGCAAGATTTATTCATTTTTATGACTGAGTAGCATTCCATTGTGTCTGTGTGTGTGTACACACACACACACATACACATATATGCCACATCTTTATCCATTTATCCATCCATGGACACTTAGATTTCCCCATATCTCAGCTATTATAAATAATGCTGCAGTGAACATAGGGGTGCATATATCTTTTTGAATTAGTGTTTCATATTCTTTGGATAAATACCCAAAAGTGGAATAGTTGGATAATATGGTAGTCCTAGTCTAAATTTTTAAAAGAATCTCCATAATGTTTTCCATAGTGGCTGTACCAATTTACATTCCAAACAGCAGTGCACAAGGGTCTTCCTTTCTCCACGTGCTCGTCAACACTTATTTGTCTTTTTGAAAATAACCATTCTAACAGGTGTGAGGTGGTACCTCATTGTGATTTTGATTTTCATTTCTCTAATAATTAATGATGTTGAGCATCACTTCATGTATGTGCCTCTTGGACATCTCTATGTATTCTTTGGAAAAATGTCTACTCAGGTCCTCTGCCCATGTTTTTTTTTTAATACCTTTATTTATTTATTTATTTATTTATGGCTGCATTGGGTCTTCGTTGCTGCGGGCTTTTGTCTAGTTGCAGTGAGCGGGGGCTACTCTTCATCACAGTGCATGGGCTTCTCATTGTGGTGGCTTCTCTTGTTGCGGAGCACGGGCTCTAGGCACACAGGCTTCAGTAGTTGTGGCACGCAGGCTCACTAGTTGTGGCTCACAGGCTCTAGAGCACAGGCTCAGTAGTTGTGGTGCATGGGCTCCGCGGCTTGTGGGATCTTCCCAGACCAGGGCTTGAACCTGTGTCCCCTGCATTGGCAGGCGGATTCTTAACCACTGTGCCACCAGGGAAGTCCCTGTTTTCTTATTATTAATTACTGCCTTTTTTTCAGCTTAGAGAATCCCTTTAACATTTCCTGTAAGGCCTTCTTAGTGGTATGAACTCCTAAAGGAGTTAAAGATTTTGCTTATCTGGAAGACTCTTAATCACTCCTTCAATTCTGAGTGATAACCTTGCTGGGTAGAGAATTCATGGTTGGAAGTTTTTTCCTTTCAGCACTTTGAATATGTCATGCCACTCTCTTCTAACCTGTAAGTTTTCTGCTGAAATATCTGCTGATAGTCTTATGTGGTTTCCCTTGTATGTAATAAGTTGTTTTTCTCTTGCTGCTTTTAAGGTTCTCTCTTTATCCTTAACTTTTACCATTTTAAGTATAATATATCTTGGTGTGTTTTTCTTTGGGTTCATCTTATTTGGAACTCTCTGGGTTTCCTGGACCTGGATGTCTGTTTCCTTCCCCAGATGGAGGGTGTTTTCAGCCATTATTTCTTCAAATAATTTTTCCAGCCCTTCTTCTCTCTCTTCTCCTTCTGGGACCCCTTTGATGTTCATATTAATACTCTTGATGTTATCCAAGAGGTCCCTTAAAATATCTTCACTTTTTTAAAATTCTTTTTTCATTTTGCTGCTCTGAGTGATTTCTATTGCTTTATCTTCCAGCTCACTAATTTGTTCTTCTACTTCATCCAGTCAGCTGTTAAACCCCTCAAGTGTATTTTTTAGCTCAGTTATTACTTCTGTTTGGTTCTTTCTTATATTTTCTCTTCCAGTATCCTCCCAAGTTTGGTGAGCATCTTTGTGACCATTACTTTGAACACTTTATAAGGCAGGTTGTTTATGTCCATTTCATTAAGGTCTTTTTTCTGGGGATTTGTTCATAGGTTTGGAACATACTCTTCTGTCTCTTCATTTTGTCTGACTCTGTGTTTGTCTATATATATTAGGCAAAACAGCTACCTCCCCTGGTCTTGAAGGAGGGTTCTAGTGTAGCAGATGATCCATGGGGCCTGGAAACACATTCTCCCCTGGACATCAGAGCCAGACACTCAAGAGGTGTCCCTTGTGGGGCCATAGCTGCTAATGGGGAGAGTGAGGCAAGGTGTATGTGCTCACCCCCTTGGTTGTAGCATAGCTGTTTCATGGAAGGTTGGGGATGAGGCACATGCCTGGCCTGGTTGCAGAACAATTGCATGGCATGGGGGTGGACTCAGGGTGCTCTCGTGGCCCAGTTGTGGTGAGATTGCTGCACAGGTGGACAGTACACAGGGTACCTGCCTGGTCTGATTGCATCACAACTGCTGCACTTAGGCAGGTGGGGGGGTAGTGCTCTCACCTAGCCCAGGTGTGATGAAGCTGTTGTGTGAAGTGGGTGGGTGCTCAGGGTGCTCACCCAGTCAGGCTGTTTTGCAGGCTGTGCAGAGCATGCCCAATGGTGTAATCAGGCTAGAGGGAGGGCACCAAAAATGACACCTGCCAGCTCTGTCACCAGCAAGTTAGGATATGACTGCAAAATGTTGTCAGCCACGAAAAGACAACCCTCAGAATGGGAGAAAATATTTGCAAATGAATCAACGGACAAAGGATTAATCTCCAAAATATATAAACAGCTCATGCAGCTTGATATTAAAAAAACAAACAACCCAATCCAAAAATGGGCAGAAGACCTAAATAGACATTTCTCCAAGGAAGACATACAGATGCCCAAGAAGCACATGAAAAGCTGCTCAGCATCACTAATTATTAGAGAAATGCAAATCAAAACTACAGTGAGGTTTCACCTCACACCAGTTAGAATGGGCATCATCAGAAAATCTACAAACAACAAATGCTGGAGAGGGTGTGGAGAAAAGGGAAACCTCTTGCACTGTTGGTGGGAATGTAAACTGATACAGCCACTATGGAGAACAGTATGGAGGTTCCTTAAAAAACTAAAAATAGAATTACCATATGATCCAGCAATCCCACTACTGGGCATATACCCAGAGAAAACCACAATTCAAAAAGACACATGCACCCCAATGTTCATTGCAGCACTATTTACAATAGCCAGGTCATGGAAGCAACCTAAATGCCCATCGACAGACGAATGGATAAAGAAGATGTGGTACATATATACAATGGAATATTACTCAGGCATAAAAAGGAACGAAATTGGGTCATTTGTTGAGACGTGGATGGATCTAGAGACTGTCATACAGAGTGAAGTAAGTCAGAAAGAGGAAAACAAATATCGTATGTTAACGCATATATGTGGAACCTAGAAAAATGGTACAGATGAACCGGTTTTCAGGGCAGAAATTGAGACACAGATGTAGAGAACAAACGTATGGACACCAAAGGGGGAAAGCCGTGAGGGCGTGGAGGTGGTGGTGTGATGAATTGGGCGACTGGGATTGACATGTATATACTGATGTGTATAAAATTGATGACTAATAAGAACCTGCTGTATATAAAAAAAAAAGAAAAAAAATAACATTCTTTTCTCCCAGTTAACATTTTCTCTTTTCTGTTGATTTTCATGGCATGGGATAGCAGGCCTATCCTATATTTACAACACTGCTTTTCCAATTTTGTCTGAAGAGCCATGTCTTGGAAACAATAGATGTGAACTTTTTTCTATTAATATAAAAGTCATTGTCTTTCAATAGGGTAATATATTCTACTTATAGCTATTTTAGTGTGTTTTTCTTTTCTGTCTCTTCACGTTTTTCTTTATTAAAATGTCATCTTTACTTTCTTGTATATTCATTCCTCCATATTCATGCATTAAATCATTCAAAATATTTATTAAGCAAAAAAAAAGAAAAGATGCTCAACATCACTGAATATTGGAAAAAATGCAAATCAAAACTACAACAAGGTATCAACGCACACCAGTCAGAATGGCCATCATTAAAAAGTCTACAAATAATAAATGCAGGAGAGGGTATGGAGAACATGGAAGCCTCCTACACTGTTGGTGGGAATGTACATTGGTGCAGCCACTGTGGAAAACAGTATGGGGGTTCCTTAAAAAACTAAAAGTTACCATATCATCCAGCAGTCCTACTCCCAGGCATATATCTGGAGAAAATTCTAATTTGAAAAGATACATGCACCCCAGTATTCATAGCAGCACTATTTACAATAGCCAAGAAAGGGAAGCAACCCAAATGTTCAACAACAGATGAATGGATAAAGAAGATATGGTGTGTTTGTGTGGGTGTGTGTAATATATATTTGCATACCTATACACACACAATGGAATATTACTCAGCTATAAGAAAAAATGAAATAATGCCATTTGCAGCAACATGGATGGACCTAGAGATTATCATATTAAGTGAAGTAAGTCAGATGGAGAAAGACAAATGTTATAAGTTATCACTTACATGTAGAATCTAAAAAAATGATACAAATGAACTTATTTACAAAACAGAGGTAGACTCACAGACCTAGAAAACAAACTTATGGTTACCAAAGTGGATAGCGGAGGATGGGGGGAGATAAATTAGGAGCTTGGGATTAACAAATACACACTACTAGGTATGAAATAGATAAACAACAAGGACCTACTGTATAGCACAGGGAACTATACAGTAAGTCCCCTACATACGAACCTCCAAGTTGCAAACTTCCAAAGATGCAAATGTGCATTTGCATGTCCAGTCATGTAAGGCGTGAGTGAAATTGCAGCTTGCCCTCCGTCTCCTACTGCTGATGATCCTTCAGCTCTGCCATCTCCCACCTCCTCTCCCTCCTCCAGTCAGTAACTCTTCTTGCCTGTTCACTCGATGCCAACCCCTGTATGCCAGCTGTTGTACTGTACTACTGTACTTTTCAAGGTACTGTACTGTAAGATTAAAAATGTTCTCTTTATTTTGTGTGTTTGTTTTTTATGTATTATTTGTGTGAAAAGTATTATAAACCTATAATAGTACAGTACTATATAGCTGATTGTGTTAGTTGGGTACCTAGGTTAACTTTGTTGGACTTATGAACAAATTGGACTTAGGAACGTGCTCTTGGAATGGAACTCATTCGTATGTAGGGGACTTACTGTATTCAATATCTTGTAATAACTTATAATGTAAAAGAATCTGAATCACTTTGCTGTACATCTGAAACTAACACAACATTGTAAATTAACTATACTTCAATTTTTAAAAATGGTTAAAAAAAAAAGGAACCCCAATGAGAGTAACTGTTGACTTCTCACCAGAAACAGTGGGGACCAGAAGGCAGTGGCATATTCAGAACGATAGGAAAAAAATAACAGCTAACCAGGAATCCTATAATCAGAAAAATTATCTCACAAAAATGAAGATATTATCAGATAAAGAAAAACTGAGAATTTCTTGCTAGCTGATCTGCCTGCAAGAAACACTAAAGGAAGTTCTTTAGGTTGATAGCAAGTGACTGCAGATAATAATTCAAATCCAAACTAACAAACAAACAAAAAGCATTGGTAATTAGGTAATTATACAACAGTATAAATGCATATTTTCCTTTCTTCTCTTGTACTATTTAAAAAGCAAATGTATAAAACATATAATTGTTTGTTGGGCTTTTATCATATAAAATGTAATATAAAAATAACAGCACAAAGAAGGAAGGTGGGAGCCAGTTTGGGAATAAGGAATGACACTAGAGAATAACTCTTAAGCCATGGGAAGAAAGGAAAAGAACCAGAAATGGTAAATAAGAAAGTTAATATAACAAATTATAAATATATACTTTCAATCTTTACTTCTCTTAGCTTCTTTGAAACACATCAAATTATATGAAGTAATTAAAACTATTATTGTTGCATTGTCTATTTCAAAACTTACCACAAAGCTATAGTAATCAAGACAGTGTGGTACTGACATAAGGATAGACATAGAGATCAGTGAAATAGAATTAAGAGTCCAGAAACAAACCCTCACCTTTATGGTCAGTTGATTTTTGACCAGATTGTGAAGACTATTCAATGTGAAAAAGTAGTCTTTCTAACAATGGTTCTGGGACAAGTGTGTAACCACATGGAAAAGAATGAAGTTTGGACCCCTATCTCAAAATGGATCAAAGACCTAAATGAAAGAGCTAAAATTATAAAACTATAATTATATATAAGCTAAAATAATAAAACTTTTAGAAGTATAGGCTTAAATCTTTGTAACCCTGGGTTAGACAGTGTTTTCTTAGATATGACACCAAGAGCACAAGCAATAAAATAAAAAATCAATTAATTAGATATCAGCAAAATTAAAACTTTTCTGTGAAGGACCATCAAAGAAGTGAAAAGACAACCCACAGAGTGGCAGTAAATGTTGGAAATCATATATTTGTTACAGAACTTGTACTTGGAATCTATAAAGAGCTCTTACAACTCGATAATATAAAGACAACTAATTTTTTTTAATGGGCAAAGATCTGAGTAGATAGTTCTCCAAAGAAGATATTCAAATGACCAGTAAGCATATGGAAAGATTCTTGACATCATTAGTCATCAGAGATAGGCAAATCAAAACACAGTGATCTACCACTTGACACCCACTAAGATGACTATAGTCAGAAAGACAGATAATAACAAGTATTGACAAGGATGTGGAGAAATTGGTGCCCTCATACACTGTGTTACTGTACAGTGGTACAGCTGCTTTGGAAAACAGTCTGGCTAAGTTCCTTAGAAAGTTAAACATGAAGTTACCATATGACCCAGCAATTTCACTTCTAGGTATATACCCATAAGAAATGAAAACAAATGCCAAACAAAGACTTGTACACAAATGTTTATAGCAGCCAAAAGTGGGAGCAACCCAAATGTCTATCAACTGATGAATGGATAAACAAAATG